>NW_007047517.1:0-813 GCF_000164805.1 Carlito syrichta
AAACTTAAGAATGCATCCAGTGATCTAACAGAGTAGTGCTTACAGATGTGTACCAGGAGATATGTACAAGTATGTTTATTGAAGTATTATTTGTCATAGCTACAAATTATAGCCAAATTTCAATCACAGTTGGGGGGATACATTGTGATAGCTTCATTCAATGAAATATAATAAATGAAAATGAACAAACTACAGCTACAAAATAGCATGGAAGAATTTTATAAACATAAAGTTAAACAAAAGAAACCCAACACAAATGATTGACTATATGTGATAGTCTTCCATTTGTGTAAATTCCACACCTAGGCAAAAGTAAATTATATTTCTAATGGATTCATACATGTATGGTAAAATGATAAAACAAAGCACAGAAATGATGGCAATTATAAGTCAGGATAGGCTTACATTAAGCCCTAGAAGGGCAGAGACTCTTTTTTCATCTTTACGTTCAGCATCTAGCACAAGCCAGACAGACAGTTGGTAGCCAAGAAATTCTAGTTTTAACCGGATGTTATGGTTTTTAAATGTAAGTTACTGAAGTTTAATTATTGAATACCGGCAGACTAACCTTGTCTCCAGGCCACAGTTACCAGACAGGACAATCACAGAGCCACCCCTGCTGGTCACAAGTCCCTCTTGCTGTCTGCCAAGAGGACCTACTCTTATCTGTCATGCTCTTTAGCCAACACTGTTCATATTTTAGGCAACAGATGTAAGAACCACAGATCTTTCCCCAAGGTGCCTCACATCATGAAGGGGAGGCAGACGAGAAAGGGACAATGACAAATGCAGGCAGGGTATTAAAGCATTGTT
>NW_007047518.1:0-1216 GCF_000164805.1 Carlito syrichta
ACTGCACTCCAGTGTGGGCGACAGAGTGAGACTCCAACTCAAAAAAAAAAAAAAAAATCACTTAAAAGTACATACAACACATGGTAATGGTTATCGCCAGAAAGTCAAATACAGGTGATTTTACTCTCTGCTTACTTGCATTTTCTGATATTTCTGTAAACGAACATGTATAATTTATGAAGTAAAAAAAACATAAAGTAAGAAGGGAGAAGGAAGGCAGCAGGAAAAAAAGTGATTTCATTAAAATCAAATGGTCAAGTTTTTGGTTCCCGATCCTGCTCTGAGTACACAAATGACTAACAACAGGAGAAATATAAGAAAAAAAGGTTAACATCTGAAAAAATGTTCAGTCTCACTGGTAATCAAATAGATGCAAATTAAAACAATATGTTAGAATCATGTATATTAAATCAGCAGAACTGTTTTTCAAAGATAAGGGTGTGGTGAAACTAGTAGTTATTTATTGCTGATAACATTGTAAATTGCTACAATTTGCTTAGAAAATGAGAGCTGTAAAAGTGTTCACACCCTGTGGAAATAATCTAAAATGTGGAAATACATTTTTCTGAGGAACAAAAAAAGTTCCCATGAGCATTATTAATTCAGTAGGGCGTCTACCATTCAGATAGTGAGTCCAAATTTGGCTAGTTCTAGAAAAGTGGACCTATAACCTTTGGGACATGTATTTGCACCAATTGATAATGCATAAGAGGGGAGAGTGGCTTTTTGTCTGGGAGTTTTTTGGCTGAAGGAAAAAAATGAGAATATGTGTGTGTGTGTGTGTGTGTGTGTGTGTGTGTGTGTGTGTGTGTGAGAGAGAGAGAGAGAGAGAGAGAGAGAGAGAGAGAGAGAGAGAGAGAGAAAGAGTGAAATATATTCTAAATAAAAAGTATATAACTAGCCGGGCTCGGTGGCTCAGCCTGTAATCCCGCGCCTTTGGGAGGCTGAGGTGAGTGGATTGCCTGAGCCCGCGGGTTCGAGACCCGCCTGGGCAGCAAAACCTCATCTCTACAATAAATAAAAAAAAACCAAGCCGGGCTCGGTGGCTCAGCCTGTAATCCCGCGCCTTTGGGAGGCTGAGGTGGGTGGATTGCCTGAGCCTGCGGGTTCGAGACCTGCCTGGTCAGCGAGACCTCATCTCTACAATAAATTTAAAAAAATCAGCCGGGCGTGGTAGCGCGTGCCTGTAATTCCGGCTACTTGGAAGGCTGAGGTG
>NW_007047519.1:0-1960 GCF_000164805.1 Carlito syrichta
AATGCCAACATTTAACCATAGCCCTTCCTGGAGAACAAGATATGTTTAAATATCCTTCAGAGACAAGAGGAATCTTCTTAATTTAGGGGATGAAAAGACATGGTGACAACAAAACTTTTTGTCGTAATGGTGATCAGTCTTTGAAAAAGTTCTTAATAGGATTTGGGTTTATTCTAACTAATGACAAAATGAATAATTAATTTAACTCCTTATAGTGTAGGAGGTGGGACGTTTGCATAAATTATTAGCAAATTATCTTCACAAGCAACCCAGAAAAAAGGCGTAATGTTCATTATAAAAACATGGAATCTGAGGTTCAAGAGAGATTAAGTGTCTTGCTGTTGTTTCCAGAGTCTATCTCCAGACCATCTCGTTTTCCTGAGTCAGGCACTTTTCTAAATCTTAAGTGCAACCAAATATTTTTTCACTTCGGTGTTGTTTTATTTGTTTGTTAAGTTGCTCTGCAGAGGTTCTTACTTAATATTCACAGGAAGTTACCTTACGTGTAATCATCATGTTTTTCTTCATATTTTTTTCTCTACCCCTAGTGTAGAAATGTTCATTGAAGGCGAATACAATCCCGGATACTCACCATCTCTGCTACACCACACCACACTGCATATGAAAGATTGCCTCCTAACTAGTCTTACCAGTAGAAGATAAAATACACAGTTCGTCTCCTTCTAGGACAAGAGTTACCCACCTTCAGACCAAAAGCTTTCTCAAGCTGCTCTGAGCCTCATCTGTTACAGGCATGAAACATGCTGTTCTGAGATTTAGAGAACTGGTTGATGGATGGGTTTGGACTTCGGGGATCTACTCAAGGCAAACCGGTTTCTGCTTCATTATACTCAGAAAACCAGGCCTGCCATGAGACTGCTCAGAGTTCTGAAACACAAATGTGGGCAAATCTGAAAATTCTTCCAAATCCGTATCAATTTTTGATCCTTAAATAGAAACAGTATGTCCTTACACCAGCGCTGCAGTTGAGTTTAAAAGACATCCCAAACATAGAGTCCTATTATTTTAAGCTTGAAGTTTTACGAGTATAACTTGATTCATGCCTGATGAGGGATACATACTCTAGCAGCCCATTTAAAGATCTGTTTTCACTTTAGACAAAACTATAAAGTTAGCAAATTCATTTGTGTCATTTAACGAATGACTTTCTCCACCGTCTCTTACTCTGACTCCACCTCTTATGGTACTTTTCTCCTTTCATTCATGCCATCCTGAACCCAAATTCAGGTGCTCTCTTCTATATTAAAGTTTGTTTTCAGGAAAAAATCTAAAATCTACAGGAGAGTTTTCGTTAAATATTAGCACACTCAAGGGTAGAACATTGATTTGCTGAAGTCTGGGGTTGATTTCCTAGTCCCTAAAGTCACCTTCTAATTGTCACTACTTGCTTCTTCTATGATAGGTTAATGCAGACGGAATGAGAATTATCTTTTTATATGGAAGAAAATATTTGAGACAGTGTTTTCTTTGATACATGGGCACCTGTGATATTTTTATGTATCAGAGTTAACATGCCTTATCACATCGTATAAATATGAAATCAGAGTCTCTTTATAAAATCCATCTCAATAAAACAGATAAGCAAATTACTTATGGAATAACCATTGATTATAATTCTTTCCTCTTCGAACTTTTCAATTCTTCCCATGTTCCTGAAAATAAAGAGCGAAAGTGTGCTAAGAAACTGAAAAGAATGTTTCAACTTTTTATCGTGTATTTGCTTTTTTTTTTTAAACTACAGCCTGGAAGGATTAAGGTTTTTTTTTTGTTTGTTTGTTTTTGTTTTTTGAGTTGGAGTCTCACTGTCCCCCAGACTGGAGTGCAGCGGCCGCTCCCGGCCACCGCAGCCTCGACCTGCCGGGCTCCGGCCATCCTTCCGCCTCAGCCTTCCGAGTAGCTGGAACTACAGGCGCGCGCTACCACGCCCGGCTGATTTTTT
>NW_007047520.1:0-3669 GCF_000164805.1 Carlito syrichta
CAACCAATTCCTGATCAAAACCTCAAGTGCCCAGGCCATAAGAGATAAGATAGACAAGTGGGACCTCATCAAACTGACAAACTTCTGCAAAGCCAAAGGAACCATCAAGAGAGCAGGGAGAGAGCCCACAGACCTGGGAAAAAATATTTGCCAACTCCATGTCTGACAAAGGCCTAACATCAAGGATCTACAAGAAACTCAAATGTGCTGAAAAGAAAAAAAACAAACAGCCCCATTACAAAGTTGGCAAAAGATAGGAATAGATATTTCTTAAAAGAAGACATACAAGCAGCCAACAGATACATGAAACAATGCTCAGCCTCACTAATCATCAAATAAATGCAAATTAAAACTACACTGAGATATCACCTAACTTAATCAGGATGGCCGTCATCAATAATTCAAAAAACAACAGGTACTGGAGAGGATATGGCGAAAAGGGAACACCTCTACACAGTTGGTGGGAGTGTAAACTAGTATAGCCTCTGTGGAAAACAGTGTGACGATTCCTAAAAGATCTAAAAATCGACCTTCCATATGACCCCGAAATCCCCCTACTGGAAATATATCTGGAAGAACTCAAATCACTCTATGAAAAAGATACCTGCACACATATGTTTATCACAGCATTGTTCACAATAGGAAGAATATGGCACCAACCATACTGTCCATCAAAAGAGAACTGGATAAAAAAAAATGTGGTCCATACATACAATGGAATACTATGCAGCCATAATGAAGAACAAAATCATGAACTTCACAGCAACCTGGATGAACTTAGAGTCTATTATACTGAGTGATGTATCACAGAAACAAAGAACTGAGTATCACACGTTCTCGCTCATAAGCGGAACTTGAACAACTATTGTAATACTATAAGAAAAGGATTGGCAGTAGCGGGAAACTGTGTAGGGGTGGGGGTCATTGAGGTGGGATTGGCAGTAGTGGGATTCTGCCTGGGGAAGAGGAGGTACACCTCATCAACAAGGGTACCTGTATAATGGACACTTGTATACCTAACCCTGAATTGTACCACACATCTTTAAAATAAAAAAATTAAAAGTTAAAAAAAAAGAGATCATTATAGTGTTTTACTAGTGCAAGTTGATTGCTGGCAATCACTCTGATCACTTAAAAAAAGAACTCTTTAAAAGTGACATATTGCAAAAATTAGCTCAATATTTATTAAAGTCTTAAATGTAAGACCTGAAACTATTAAAATGCTAGAAGAAAACCTGGGAAATACTCTTTCAAACTTTGGCCTAGACAAATAATTTATGATGAAGACCACAAAAGCAAAAGCAACAAAATATAGTGGACAAATGGGACTTAACTAAACTAAAAAGTTCCTGCACAGAAAAAGAAATAATCAACAGAGTAAACAGAAACCTATGAAATGGGAGAAAATATTTACAAATTATGCATCAGATAAAGGACTAATATCCAGTATCTACAAGGAACTCAAACAACTCAACATGAAAAGAATAAATACTCCATCAAAAAGTGGGCAAAGGACATGTATAAACACTTCTCAAAAGAATACATACGAGAGGCCAACAAACATATGAAAAAAAGGCTCAACGTCACTAATCATCAGAGAAATACAAATTAAAACCACAATGAGATATTATCTTACACCAGTCATAATGACTATTATTATTAAAAAGTCAAAGGACAGATGTTGGCATGGACGTGGAGAAAAGGGAACGCCTATACACTGTTGGAAGGATTGTAAACTAGTTCACCCTCTATGAAATACATTACAGAGATTTCTCAAAGAACTAAAACTAGAACTATCATTCAACCCAGACATTCCACTAAAGAGTATCAATCCAAAGGAAAAAAACAAAAACAAAAATATTATTTATAAAAGATACCTATACTTCTGTGTTCACTTCAGCTTTATTCACAATAGCAAAGTCATAGAGTCAACCCAAGTGACCGTCAATGATTGACTGATTAATGAAAACACCATGGTAAATACACCATGGAAGATTATGCAACCATAAAAAGAAATGAAATCATGTCCTTTGCAGCAACGTGGATGGAATTGGAGAATGTCATTCTGAGTGACCTAATTCAGAAACAGAAAACAAATACTACATCTTCTCCCTTATACTGGAACTAAACTGGGTACTCAGGAAATAAAAAGATGGAAAAAATAGACACTGGGAGACACTAAAAGGGCGGAGGTGGTGAGAGGAGTTAGGGTTCAGAATTTGCCTATTCTCACTATCTGGAGAATGGGGTCACCTATAACCCAATCCCCACCTGTAAGCATATGCCCATGTAAAAAACATGTACTTCTACCCCCCAATCCAAAACACAACAAAAAGTGACATATTGTGTAATTTTTGGAATATAGTTTTCCTTTATTATCTTTAAAGAAAACTATTTCCCAGGAAACAAATTCATGGAACACTAATTTAAGATAAAAATTAGTATGGTTTTCTGCTGATGAAATATAAGTACATTGAGAGATTTGTGGTGTACCTTAGAAAAGCAAAATGCATTATATAATCATTTTTCCTAAAAGCTAAGTTCTGAATAAATGTTTTACTTGAGAAAAGAACTAAATCTACCCCAAATTATGTAAAATAAAGAATTCTAAATAAAACTGCAGTATATGTAGTAATGCCCTTGTATTACACTTATGATTATAAGAAACTAAAATGTATTACATATAAGGATAAACTTTCCTGATTCTATGAAACTTATTTCTTAACTTCCATAGTAACTGAAAAAACTAAACATTTAACTCAGCTTCAGTAGTTAAATTGTATTAATTACTATACTCAACATTTGAAATAATTTAATTCCTTTGCTATCTACACATGTCGTTATTTTTCTTAAATTACTTTTATGTTATACTGTTTAGCAATGTCAACATGGAAACATAAAGAAAGCAAAAAGTATAAACTGAGGTCTGGTACAATAATTGAGCTGTGGTTTCTTGAATGAATTCACATTCTTCACTCCTACCTCCTAGACGATTGTTTTCATGTGATTGAAATAGAAGGATATTAATGGCAGAGACTGGGAAAGGAGTTTGGTTGAGGGAGCTGGTAAATGAAATCAGCAAAGCAAAGAAAAAGAAAGAAAATATACACTCTTTCTTCATGATGAACATAACTGCTATTTGCATAAAAATTCATGTCCAGTTTCTACCATGGTATATCAAGGGCCACTCTTGCAATATATGGTTGTCACCCTTATAATTCCCTTGCAATGAAAAAGTTATTTCTATTCCCTAGTTGAACTAGAAATCATTCAGCTCTATCATGAAAAAGGCATTAAAGCCATTTAATCATGCACGTGCATAATTTTTCCTCTATAAGAAGTTTGTAACAAAAAACATGCTAGATGCTTTTATTGAGTTTCTGTTTTGCATATACTCATTTAAAAATCAGAGTCTGAGCCGGGCTCGGTGGCTCAGCCTGTAATCTCGTGCCTTTGGGAGGCTGAGGTGAGTGGATTGCCTGAGCCCGCGGGTTCGAGACCCGCCTGGGCAGCTAGACCTCATCTCTACAATAAATAAAAAAATCAGCCGGGCGTGGTAGCGCATGCCTGTAATTCCGGCTACTAGGAAGGCTGAGGCGGAAGGATCATCGGAGCCCAGGTCGAGGCTGCGGTGGCCGGGAGCGGCCACTGCACTCCAGTCTGGGCGAC
>NW_007047520.1:3769-9447 GCF_000164805.1 Carlito syrichta
AAAAAAAAAATCAGAGTCTGTTTCTTAAGTTGTGAGTCAGAGTCCATGTATCCACAGATGCAGTTTCATGATGGAAAGATTCCCACGCCTCCTTTAACTTGAGACCATGTGCTTGAGACACTCGTGGGTGCTCATGGAGAGATTTTCTCATGTCATCACAATCATGACTTTGTTATTTTTTTTTTTTTTGCTTCTCTTTTGTCATATAGATTATCTTAAAAATATTATCAACGTTTTCTTTAGAGAACATTATTTCTCTCTGGGATCATCTTCCTTTTTAGAATCTTTTAAGAATCAATTATTATAATAAATGCTGATTTAAGTATTTATGTATATAATAATGCCAATATATGTTATTCATTACGTTATTTATTTATTTATATGATGTTTGCTCATCTGTGTTTACATGAAATAAAATGCTATATAAAATGTAACTGAAAAATCATTAAACAATGGATTTGTTTTTATTCTGAATAAATAGGCAAAAGCTGCAAAACCACGATATATTACAGATTGCACTCATACTTTATGAGTGTTCATCTCACACTATGTGTTGGATGCAGCAAGACTGAAAAGTTAGGTATTTATTGGCCTCTCCATAATGCAGTAGCTAATGAAAATGGAGCATTTGAGATATCATGCATATTATATACAAGATTTAAAATTCTGCAATAAAAGTGATTCTCTCTTGATAATAGAATTAAAGTGAATTTAAAATTTTATTCCTATGTTCACTCATTTTTTTTTTTTTTTTTTCTGAGTCACTCTGTCGCCCAGACTGGAGTGCTGTGACCGCTCCTGGCCACCGCAGTCTTGGCCTGCTGGGCTCCGGCGATCCTTCCACCTCAGCCTTCCAAGTAGCTGGAACTACAGGCGCGCGCTACCACTGATTTTTTGATTTATTGTAGAGATGAGGTGTCGCCAAGTTGCCCAGGAGGGTCTCAAATCCGCGGGTTCAGGTAATCCACTCACCTCAGCCTCCCAAAGGTGCGGGATTACAGGCTGAGCCACCGAGCCCGGTTGTTCATTCATTTTATGAATGCTTTATATCGAAGTTATATTATCTTTATAATTTAGTTTGAAATGAAAATAGTTTTTGAAAAATGGCATAAGAGTTCAACTAATTGAGAAGAAATGGGATAGGTAACCACAGAGGGAAATGGCATCAAGAAAGTGTAGTGTTGGGGAAAAAAAATGTTCAGAAGTAGAGAGTCCAGTCCAGACATACCAAAAAACAGACAGTAGTGGAAAATGCTATTGGGATATTTGTGGAGTTCTTTGAAAGCTAAAGAGAGGGGGAAGAGAGGTGGGATTAATGGTAGTCAATATCTGTCTGGGAACGACCGGGGGGGTCACACCTCATCAACAAGGGTACCTGCACAATGCATATTTGTATACCTAACCCTTAATTGTATCCCACAATTTTAAAATAAAAAACATATTTTTTTTAAAAAAAAGAAAGCTAAAGAGAGGATTCTGCTTATTCTATGATAGCAAGACTAAATGTTTAGGTAATATAATCAGAATAATGTTTTAGCTAGATTGCTTTATTAATGGTGCTTATTTTGAAATATAATAAAAATGATGGAGAGGAAAATTGATAAAATAATGCACAGTTGCTTATTTCTTACTTAAAAGATTAAGAGATATTTGGTGATGTACACTAACTAATCTGACAGTCAAGCCAGCTTTACTGAGGCTATAGAAGAAAAATTGTATAATAAGTAAGTCTGGCTGCATTATATTCTTTCTGAACAAAAGAGCCACATGTTTCTCTGTGGACTCTATAGATGTAATGTTATTTACTGAGTAGTTACTTTCTACCTACTAGTTCTTTTTTTATGGAAAGTCTTCACCAAATAAACAAGTTTTAAGGAGTAGTAAAACTTACATTTTAACTGTTTGATTGACACAGCATTTTTGTGATCAGCACTTTCGATTAGTAATGATTCCGCAATTGGAATACAGCTCTTAGCCCAGCAGAAGGGTTATATTGCTTGAGTTCTTTTACTGAAAAGACATTGGCCAATTCAAAGCAAGGAGGAAAGAATCAAAGAGAATTTAGAGAAAATATCCAAATAGGAAAACAATTTGCAGTTTTCTCTTGACAGTTAATTTTAAACCTTGTCTTACTAAGTGTGACTCTTCAGTCTATAAACTGACCATTCACTTACTTAAAATCTGAAGTCTACTCTTTGATTTCATCTACAATTCTAAAAGTTAGAAAAATTCTAAGCGTTTAGAAAAATTTTCTTTAATTGGGTAATAAAATTTTAGTTTCCCTCAGTAACATGTTTCCAAAATTCTTTCAGCGTTTTTTTTTTTTTTTTTTCTTTTCCAAACTCCAATGACAGAAACCAGCTCTGTGCTTCCAAATTTCAGGAATAGTTGCAGATGAGTTGATATAAATGCCAACTTTCTGGTCTGTTCTGGTGTGATTATTTTGGTGGTAGTTTCTGATATTTGGAGATTTTGAATCCATTTACAAGAGAACTATGACTTTTTTTTCAATCTTGTTTTTATGGAGAAAATGCACTAAAGCAAGCATGTTTTTCTAAGTTTTTCTCCCCCCCCCAGTATCAGAGAAAACAACAAGAAACATCTGTTTTACTTCACGAGTCTGTGACTTCCCATGTCCATTCCTCAGTTATTACTAAAAACTGATTGTAAAACGGGTGATTTTTCTAGGATGCTTTCTAAAGAAGAACAGGAATTTTTAAAAAACTGGGGAATCTGTTCCCCAGAAACTGGGAATTTCCAAACCACACGACATGTACTTTGGATTGGGAAGCAGCTCTCTGCTCTTAACAAACCAAACTATTTCCTAGCTTAACTTGCTGCTTGAATCTGGTTTGCACTTATTACATCAAGCTGTCTCCATGCATTTGATGATAGAAACATTTAGAAGATGTGGACTGACACTGAAGGTAGCATTATGGTCCAAGGGGTTTGTGTAAGACTTAGGGATTGGCCTGCTGTAGGAGACAATTATTTTGGCATCTTTCTGGTCCTTCCCTTAACTTATTTAAGATCTTAGAAGAGCTATTTACGTTAGTCTGAAATTTCATTAGCAAAATGGTAGTAAGTATACATGTCTATCTCATATGAATTTTCTGAACCATGACAAAGATAGAAATTAGTACTTACTTTATAAATCTATATAGAGAAATATGATTAATACTTCAGTCTACTCCCCTGAAGAGTAATAAAATTAATAGGATATTTCCAAGACTTATTGCTATTACATTTCAAATCTAACTTTCCAGATTTTTTTTGTTTTTTGCTGACCAAATTCTCCCAATAAATATACATTGGATATTAGTTGGCAAAGACCAACTTTGCAACTATTAGTATACCCAGAATTAATTTATCATTTTATTTTATTTTATTTTTGAGTTGGGGCCTCACTCTGTTGCCCAGGCTGGAGAGCAGTGGCATGATCACAGCTCACCTCAGCCTCCACCTCGCGGGCCCAGGCGATCCTCTCACTTCAGCCTCCTGAGTAACTGGGCCTACAGACCCATGCCAGCCACCATGCCCAAAAAATTTTTACATTTTTTTGTAGAGATGAAATCTCACAATGTTGCCCAGGCTTGTCTAAAACTCCTGGGCTCAAGCAATCCTCTTACCTTGGCCTCCCAAAGTGCTGGGATTACAGATTAGTTATCTGCTGATAGTTTATTGTTCTGCCTAAGTTTGAGTCTTACAGAAAGCCACAGTGGACACATAGTGGATTTCTAAAAAGATACTGATAACAGACAATATACTGAGTGCCTGAGATGCTAGGGATTGAAGTACACACTGTGCTTATAGCCCACCTGCAATTTTATAGGAGGGCAGGCTGAAGGATTTCTTTGGGGTACCTACTATGTGCAAAGCATAGTAGCAGATATTTTTACATTTATTATTTCACCTAATTCTCACAAAACCTTAAGAATGCGTATTATTTCTTCTCTTTTTCCCCCCACATGTAGAACTTGAGGTTCATTGTGACGAAAATATATGTCTGTAATCATAGCATTGGTTAGAGGCAGAAGTGGAACTCAAAGTTCTCTTTCTTATTCTAAAACTTAGACCCGGTTGATAGGCCACTTTTAGTTCCTAGGAGCTGAGATCAGCCATCTAAGCAGGTGGAACAGAGGTAAACTGGGGTATTTTGTTTGTAGGTGTAGCAACGTGGTAGGCAGAATTCTAAGATGATGCTGTGACCTTCTGCGGGCATTCCTTCCTTGATTATGTTACATTACAAGGCAAAAGGGAGTTTGCAGATGCTAGTATTGTTAATCAGTTGACCTTAAAGAGATTATCTAGGGAGATTATCTGAGTGAGCCTAACCTGATCATACGAGTCTTTTACAATTTTCTCCAGCTGGTTGCAGAAGAGTAAGTCCGAAAAATCTAAGCATGAGAGGAATTTGAAGTGAGGGAAGTTAACCGCTGCCGATGGAGGGTCCATGGCTCAAGAACCTGAGAGTGGTTTCCAGATGTTCCAAGCAGTCCCTGATCAGCATCCAGCAAGAAAACAGGTACCCTCCTACAGCAACAAGGAACTGAATTCTTCCCACAAGTTGAATAAGCTTTGAAGCAGAGCCTTCTTCTAGATAGGAGCCCAGTCAAATCATTAATTCAGCCTTGCAGGCTTTGAGCAGAATCAGCTCTCTGGACTTCTGACCTTTAGGCAGGTAGGCTAAGAAATGAGTGCTGTTTTAAGCCACTAAATTTCTATCCACTTGTTATGCGACAATAGAGGACAAATACACTGAGTTAATGGTTAAATTAATATTGTTTGCACTTGCACATACTAGTAGTGTTCTTGACACTATTAATTATGAACTGATTGTCTACTTGGGTAATTGGATCAATTTGTTATTCTTCCTTCCTATGAGAAGATTTCACCTGGAAGTCTTGTTCTCCTTTATTTGAGCAGGTTGGCTTGTGCCAAATCAGAATAATGAATTAATTCTGTCAACTTTTAGTTCTTCAAATAGTGTTTCTTTTAAAAGAGGATAGAGTTTGCTCTAAAATATGGCATTTCCTATATGTACAAAAAGTAAGCTATATTTTTAAAAGGAGGTGCTAAGACCTACCTGGTAGTAGAATGCAGTCTAGAAAAACGCCTATGTCTGTGTTTGTGAAGGAAACAAGTTACTGCAGAAAAAGTGTCTTTGTACTGTTAAGAATTAAAAATGCTTTGAATCCATCGGAGTATCTGGCAACTTTGCTATAAAGTCTTGTTTTCATTAAAACAGTTTGGGCTGAACCTTTCTTTGATAATTTAAAATTCCTCTCCACTCTCCTTTCTCCTTCCTGCCTCCACGCCCATGCTTAAAACATCACGGGTATTTTGGCAAATCGGGCTAACATAAAAACAAACTACTTGCTTACATTTTCCCTAGCATCTGTCTAACAATCACACAAAAATGTGTTGATGAGCACGCTTTCTCCATGCTGCTATTGTGTACATATTCGACTTTGTTCTTATTACTTAAGAGCTGTTTGTGTTGCCTGTACTGCTAACTGGTCTCGTTTTCCCTTTCAAGGAGCTTTATATCCCATGGAAAGTCTGATTGCTGAAATGGTCTAGCCAGGGGTCCTCAAACTTTTAAAACAGGGGGCCAGTTCACTGTCCCTCAGACCGTTGGAGGGGCAGACTATAGTTTTAAAAAAAAACTATGAACA
>NW_007047520.1:9467-38710 GCF_000164805.1 Carlito syrichta
AACTATGAACAAATTCCTTTTTTTTTTTAAACTATAGTCTGCCCCTCCAACGGTCTGAGGGACAGTGAACTGGCCCCCTGTTTTAAAAGTTTGAGGACCTCTGGCTATAACATTTGTACTATAGGTGTTTATTCCCTTGTCCAACATTTCTTTGATCACATCTTGCTTCACTCTTGGACTCTTTGATCTATCCTTGTTTAGGTTACTGGTGCTATGTAAAAAATCATTCAATTTGTACTGTAGAACAGCAACAATTTTATGACACTCACTGATTCTGTGGGTTAGGAATTCCGATAGGGTACAGCAGAGATGACTTCTGTCTATCCCATAATGTCTGGGGTCTCAATTGAGGGTGGATTCAAAAATCCGAGGGCTGGAATCATCTAGAGGTGTCTTCACTCATATGTCTGGTATCTGGGTTGGCATGGCACAAAGGCTGCACTCAGCTGGGACTGTTGTCTAGAGTATCTACACATGGCTTGTCCAAGAGGATTAGGATATTCACAGTACAGGGGCTAGTTTCTGTGAGGGAATATACCAAGGGGTGATGTCTAAAGGGTGAGTCAAACATCACAGACCATAAAAGCTGATGGTATTTAAGACCTCATATAAAAAGTCACATCACAGTACTTCTGTTAGTGGAAACAACTACAAGTCCACCTAGATTTAAGAGGAGGGGACACAGGCTATACTTTTTGATGGGAGAGTAGCAAGCCACATTTTAGGAAAGTATTTTAGATGGAATATATGTGGTGGCTATCTTTTAAAAATACAGCATGCCATAATATTCCCTCTGTCACAACAATTTATATCTCACATGCAAAATAAAATCACTCTATCCCAAGAGCCCCACAAGTCATATTCATTTCAGGCTTGAGGTCCAGCATCTTGCTATCTAAACTGGATGACAAGAAAATAAGAATCCTTGAGTGCAGTTCTTCAAGTATAATTCCTCCCGATCTGACCTCTGGACACAAGAGAGAGGCCATCTTTCCCAAAACACTGAACATATAATAGTCTAGTAGTTATAGGATAACCACTGCTATTAAAAAATGGAAGCACTGTTTTATAGCAATTCTAAAGCCCAGCAAGGAACATGTTGCCAGTTCCTTGATTAAAGCTTAGACCCACAACATGACAGAGGTTCTCTGTGACTTTCGGGTTGACCTTAGGCTCTTTGTTCCACCCCCAACATCATTCTTCTCTTTTAGAAGCACTAGCGCATGTCTACAGCAGAGCACAGTTGTATTTGCTTTTTTCTTTACTTTTGCTTTTATCCTTGACTGTAGAAGTTTGGGGTTTCATAGGCTTCTTTTCACTTCGTACTGTTTTGTCCCTTTTAGAACCAACTGATATAATTTCTTTAAACACTTTGTGGGTTTTTATATGTAAATTCTTAAATCTAATAACTTAGAAAAAAACCTATAATCACAAATCTCTTAGAGACAAACCAGTTTCTACTTCAGGTCTCTTGTGGAACTTCTGTGGAATAACATTTTTAAGAACTTTGGAAGCTCTAATTTTTTTCTTAACAGAGGTATGCCCTGAAGATTGTTAGATGTTTTTGTTTGTTTTTTTGTCTAGATGAATGTGTCTATAGGGCATGAAAATTAATTCTTCTATCTTCATAAAGAATTTTGTAGTCACAACAAAGGTTTTATCTTGACTCCGAGACAATGATTTTCTGCTGACACTCTGGATTTAACATTTGGATCATGAATCCTTTATTATTTGAGATAGGAGCCCAGTCAACATCATCAATTCAACCTTGTGGGCCTTTGAGCAGAATCAGCTTTCTGGACTTCTGACTTTTAAGAAGGTAAGCTAATAATCTCTCTCATCTCACATGTTGCATACTTTCTATCTGGAAAGACTTTCCTAAGTCTTCTATAGCTGTTCTTGAATATTAATAGTTTTTTAGTTCATCTCTCTCTGCTCTCACATTCTTCCGTAGCTGACTAGAAGAAGACACATGTACCTTTAATTCCTCTTTCATAAACCTCCTTACCTAGCTTATTGAGTTTATTAGTATGCTTCTTATTTTCCATATTACTGTGGGTAACTGTTGACAAGCTTTCCACCATTATATACGCACATTTCCTTCCTATAGCTTTCAACAATCTCCTCGGAGTCTTTCAAGCCTTCACTGACTGTTTTTTTAGAGGACTTGTCTTACCTTTCTGTGGTTGCTATGACAAATTATCATAAGTTGGCTAGTTTAAACCATCACATTTCTGGAGGACAAATCCAAAATCAATTTCATTGGGCAAAGTCAAGGTGTTGGCAGGGCTGTGCTCTTCCAGCTTCTAGTGGCTGCATCACTCCAATCTTTGCCTCGGTTTTCACATTGTCTTCTCTGTGTATATGTCAAACCTTCCTCTTCCTTTCTCTTTTATAAGAGAAGACTTTTTTTATAGCATTTAAAGTCCACCTGGATAATCCAGGAATATCTTCCCATCATAAGGCATTTAGCTTTTTTTTAAATCGATATTTAATTTTAAAGATGTGAGGTATAATTCAGGACTAGGTATACAAGTGGGCATTGTATAGGTAAAGTTCAGGCCTCCCTTCAGTCCCCACTTTGTCTGGTTTGAGATCAGGTACCCTTATTGATGCCGTGTTCCCTCCCCTCCCCTGGCTGTATCCTGCTATAAGGCACTTAACTTTTATTATATTTTCAAAGAAGCTTAAATAAGGTAACTTTCACAGGCTCTAGGGATGATGAGGTGAACATCCTTAGAAGGGTGTTCCAACTACTGCCAATCCCACCTCCCCACTCCCCCACACCCCTGCAGTTTCCTGCTACTGTACAGCTTTATCTTAAAGTGTATCTTCACTCTTTAGAAGAAGAACAACAGCAAAGACAAGCAAATTAAGTATTCATGGTAAACAAATGGTTACTCTTATTTGTATAGTAAATCTAGAAACCAATGGAATGTACAAATAGCTTCTGGATTAGCAATTTGTGTCTGCATTTAAGGCTGGGCTCCCCAACCCCCAGGCCACAAACTGATACTGGCCTGTGGCCTGTTAGGAACCAGGTGGCACAGCAGGAGGTGAGAAGCGGCAAGTGAGGGAAGCTTCGTCTGTATGTACAGCTTCTCCCCATTGCTTGCAACACCGCCTGAGCTCTGTCCCCTATCAGATCAGCTGGGGCATCAAATTCTCATAGGAGTGCAAACCCTGTTGTGAACTGCAATTGTGAAGGGTCTATGTTGTGCGCTCCTTATGAGAAGCTAATGCCTGATGGTCTGAGGTTGTGATGCTAGTGCTGGGGGGGAACTGCAAATACAGATGAACATTAGCAGTGAGGTTTGGCTGCATAGAGACCATCATAAATCAATTGCTTGCAGACTCATATCAAAACCCTATCAGTGAGTGGCAAGTGAGTTGATGTACTTCAATTCTGCAGCTGCATCTGCTGGCAGGTTTAAAGCCAGAATCCAGCACTTATTTTAGTCTGCATGTGGCCCTCCCACTATTTTATTTACCACTTCCATTTGTGCCTCTTTTTAAAATGATGAGTTATATAATTATAATGTAATAATAATATAAATAAAGTGCACAATAAATGTTATGTGCTTGAACCATCCAAAACCATCTTCCCCTATCCCACTGTACGGGGAAAAATTGTCTTCCACAAAACTGGTTCCTAATGCCAAAAAGGTTGGGGACCGCTGATTTAAGGAGTTCAAAATAATGCAATGTAAACGTTTTTAGCCTCAACAACCAGGTAGTTACAAGAGTGAGCTCTGAAAACAGAGTTCTCGGGGTGCGTTTACCAACTATATCACTTGTTAGCTTTCTAGTTTAGGGACATTTGTTTTACCTTCTGGTGTCTCAGTTCCCTCATTTCTAAGATGGAGATAACATTACTTTTCTCACATGTTGTAAGAGAGACTAAGTTAACATCTATATATATATAGTACCTAAGACAATATAAGAAATAGCTGGTATTTAATAAGTAGTTTATATAAAATCAGATTTTCAACTCATCTTTCCAACTAAATGGCTAAGAGTAGACCCACACAGTCACTTCCCTTACACACACATACAACACACAAAAACTTGGAGTCACTGCACTTGTGAAATAAATGGCTAAGGAAAATCTGGGTATTGTCACGAATGGTTGAAGGCTTAGTGTTCATAAAAGGATTACCTGACTTGAAATGTAAAATCCACAAAGGAAAAAGAAACATTTTTATAATACCTGAATCATATCCTTTGTTTGCTGCCTAAATAATTCACTGGAAATTGAACTCTTTGGAAGGCCTAAATAACTCTTAAAGATGCCTGAAAGAAATTTCTTTCCACCACTTGTTCTTCAGAATCAGGGTTTTTAAAAATAAAGCCATTGATTAATAGAATTATCTCAGCTTTGTGTTTTTTGATAATGATATTTACAGAGAGTTTGACTAGCAAGTTCAGTTTGTACCTGTGGAAAATACATTGAGAGTTTACAGTAGAGAGAGGAGGAGATTCATTAATAAAGAGATGATACTTGTTTACAGGACATTGTTTTTCATTGCAAATTTAAAGGCATTCTCTTTTTATGGACTCAAACAAGAATCTTTTTTTTTTTTGAGTTGGAGTCTCACTCTGTCGCCCAGACTGGAGTGCAGTGGCTGCTCCCTGCCACCGCAGCCTCAACCTGCTGGGCTCTGGTGATCCTTCCACCTCGGCCTTTGGAGTAGCCGGAACTACAGGCGCACGCTACCATGCCTGTCTAATTTTTTGATTTATTGTAGAGATGAGGTCTCGCCTGCCCAGGTGGGTCTCGATCCCGCGGGCTCAGGCAAGTCACTCACCTCAGCCTCCCAAAGGCACGGGATGACAGGCTGAGCCACCGAGCCCGGCTAAACAAGAATCATTTTAAGAAAACTTACAACCATTTTGAAAATAAAGAGTAAAAATTATGATGCTGGACAATTATTGCATAAGAGGACTCAAAGAAAAAGGTACAGGTTGGGAAATATTGCAAATGGCAGACCCAGAATTTCCAAATGTTAGAATTTACTTTCGAAATGCTGAGATTAGTTTTTTCCTTTCATAGAAAACTGACCTCAAACTTTTGTGATTGTAGATTTAGGTTGTCATGCCTGAGATGAATAATTTGGGGTTTTCTCATGACTTTTGAGCTGCAACAGCATGGATTTACTTAGATTCCAGCACCTTCAAAATGACATATTAATGTCATCTATGTTCTTTCACGGAGGAATAAATTTCCCTTCCTCAACTCCCCGCTGCCCTTGACTTTAATATGTGAGCATTTTGCTGTTTGGAAGTCTTCCAGTTTCCTACAAAGACCAATTGGTCACCTTTTCACCCTTGTAAAGGTGTGACTGTCACTCTCAAAGTGAAATAGTTGAGAGATTTGTGACCAGACGCGACTTTGAAACTTATTTTTATTATTATTGCTCAGTGGCAGATGACAGGAGTTCTGCAGCAACAAGGAGTCTAGACACCTTTATTTTAGCTGCGATGACCTTAGCAGTGGGCCATTTTCCAGGCTGTCACCTGTGTGTGTTCTCGATTTGTAAGCTACCTTTCTACAAACATCTCTGTTTATTTTTCTTTATTGACATGTATGAGTACCACAATGGTCATAATTTTATTTGGTGGTATGTGAACCCTGAAATGATCTTTGTATACTCTGTAGTCAACACTCTGTGAGGCTGGAAAGTGAACATTGTTTTCTGTGATTTATTATGACGTGGCTGAAAGATTAGATCTCTCACACACAATTATTCAGAATTTGGCAGATTCTTGAGCTGGATTTTAAGTGATTTGGAATAAAAGGGGAACTTTCTGAGCAAAATACTGTTTCATCATCTTGGTTTTAGAGTACTTTTACACGCAGGATGGCTAAAATATATGTGTGAATAGAACAATGTAGTCACTATTTCTGAGGTATCAGAAATTCTCTTTTTTCTCTCAAGGTTTGAAGAAGAGTGTCCCAAACGGCATTGGACTTCCTGCTTTGACACAAAATTAACCCTAACCCTATGCTACCCAGCATGTTCTTCTCACTCGTAAAAATCAATTCATGTCTATTTTCTGCTTCAAAACTCACCTTTTTAGGAGGACTTTAAACTACTGCGTGCACTCCACCAATATTCTTCTTATCACCCTGGGCTACTTTGATTTCCTTGGCCTCTATTTTGAATTTTTACCACAATCCCGGAAATAGGCATGATTGTTATCTCTACCTAACTATGAAAAAACCAGATCTCGAAAAAGTGAAATAACTGGTTATTTTATCTTTAGAACACACACTTTTAACCACCAGCTTCTTAGTCTCCAAAATCTCTAAATGGTAACAGTTATAACTAAAGTGTTAGGATTTTGAAGAATCACAGAAAATCTGTGTAAAGTACCTTGTGTAATGACTAATAAGTGGTAGTACTTAATTTTTAAAAATAGCTAAAAGAAACTTAATGGGAGAAAAATTCCCTGGATTAAGTTGTTCATATCATTTAAAATACAGTAATTTGTTTACCCCTCACAGACTTTGAAACACCAACAATATTCTGATTCTAGTTTCCTTAACTCAAAATTACTTTCAGCAGGAAACGGACTGTTATTCTCTATGTAGTGAGATAACAATACACTGGTGATAACAAAGATATCAATACACTGGTGCCCTTTATTGAACAACATTTTACATGTTATCACTTTCTATTTCCAAGGCTGAAGTTTCAGTAGTCAATTGCAATTTTTCTTTGAAATTTGGCTGTGCAAATGATAAAGTCACTTATTTTCTGTCCATTTCTAATTTTTTGCCTCTACTGGGCTAAAAAGCATTGTATACTACATGAAATAGAGAATAAGCAGACTTTGGTTTTATTAGGGTTATGACAGAGAGTGGTAGTGAGGAGTTTCTTACCTGTTGGCTACTCAAGAGACTAGATAAAGACGTAAGAGCAGAGTATCTTGAGAATGACCTGACTTTCTGAGATCTGTGGGAACTTGTTGGAAGTTCTATACCAGTCTCACATTATTGATCTGATTCTCAAAAGCCAAAGAAGGAGCTGGTTGCACAGGCTGAATCTTTCTTGTTTTTATCCCATTAAGTTTCTTTTAGCTATTTTTAAAAATTAAGTACTACCACTTGAGTCTAGAAAAGGTAGAACTCTCCCAACGTGTTTCTGCAGAAACAGAAAACTTCCTACCGACCAAAAATTAGCCATAGGAATTAAAATCATGATACTCTAATTAAACAATTGCAGGAGAGGTCAATCACCTTTGAAGCTTGAATTATTTGACTGGAAAATCAGGTGTAAGGACATTTCAAAGTTTAGAACAAAAAAATTGCAGAGTTGAAAATCACGAGGAAAAAGAAAACACCTTTGGAAGGATAATTTAAGAAACCGAACAGGTCACTAACAGAAATTCTAGAAGAAAAATGTTAAGCAAATGGCGGAAAGACATTAAGTATACAAATAACACTGTATTAAATATTTATTACTGGTTTATAAGTTATTAAAAAAACTAGATGGTTTAACACTTCTATTATCTCACTGTTCCGATGGGTCAGGAATTCCCAGGAGGGTTAATGGAATGGTTCTGGTTCAGGGTTTCTTCTGAGATTGCAGCCAAACTGTCATCTGGGGCTGGAATCTCTGATCTCGACTGTTGCCCAAGCATCCGCTTTAGGTAAGCTCATGTGGCTAGTGAGGGGAGGCTCCTTACCATATGGAATTATCCATAAAACAGCTCACAGCATGGTTGTCCTGGAGCAAAGGATCTAAGAGAGAGAAGCCAGCAATGCTCAAGACAGAAACCAAAGTCTCATACCCTCATCTCAGGAGTGACGTAGCATCACTTCTGCTATATGCTGCAGCAGGCCAATCTTGATACAGTGTTAGGGGACTCAAAAGAGTGTGAATACCACGAGGGAGAGATCACTGGAGACCATCTTAAATGCTGCCTACCCCAAATATTATAGAAAGAACATCCCTCAAGTTGAAGAAAAATCTGAACCTGAAATTTTAAAGGGCATACATTATGCTGGCTCAGTCAGAAAATATACACACATATTCTGGATCAAAGTCTTGGATGCTAAATATCAAATGAAAACCAAATAAGCTTCAAGGTTAGATTCATCTATTACTACCAAGAATAAAATATCAAACTGGCACGAGATTTATCTCTGCAAGGTTGTAGACCAGAAGACAGTGGGGTAACTATAAACTGAGACAAAAAATAACTGCAACCCAAGAATTACGGATCAAGCCAAGATAGCCAATAACTAAATCAAAATAACTAAATAAAAGTGCATTTAGAAGGTGTATCATTCACATACCTCGTGAAAACATAATTGAGAAAAGGCATTAAATAATCACCAAATAAATGCTATACAGAGCTGAAAAAAGGAGTTGATAAAAGTGGAAAGAAAATAGACATAAGCATAGTAGCTTGTATGTTTCTGAGAATATTTAATGCAAATGGTAAATAAGACTTTTGAAAAGGAAGAATAGAATAAGCTATGCTTTTTTTCAATACTCAATCCCCAAATTTCTGTGACTTTCTGCAACAAAAATTTTACTTCTCACTGGCACATACAAATCCAGTCTCTCTGACAGCTGACCACCATGAGGACTCACATTTCAAGCCACTTAAATGTTGTGGCTCTACCATCCAAAGACAAGTGCTTCTTCGTAATGTTTCTAGGAGACAGTGAGAGGGTTTTACTATTGCACAAAGGTTTTTCACTACCTCAGCCCAGAAACGATCTGCCTGACTTCTACTTGCATTTTATTGGCTAAAAGCTGGAACTTGGTCTCACCTTAGTGCAAGAGAGCTAGAATATGAAATGTAGGAAATAAGGGAGAGCTGCAGAAACAATAAGTGAACCAGAAAGTCACCACTACTGCCATGGGGTAAGTCAAAGAAAAGGGAAAGGCTAGACATTGATTGATTGATTGTAAAGTTATCATTTAATTGTGGTGGGCAGGAGGATTGTGTATCTTATTAAAAATAGTAATAAGCAGAATGGATGTATGAAATGAATTTGTTGATAATACCAACAAAAATAAGGAAAGACAAGTCACCAATATAAAATAGATAATAAAATGAGGTAGAAAATAAAATCAGTTACACAGGATTATAAACCAAATATGAACAAACTAAACTCAACATTAAAAGGCGAAATCTATATACTGTTTCAGGAAACAAACTTGAAACAAATAAATCAAGAAAGATTGGAAATTAAGAAGTAATTGCAAACTAAATTAAAAGAGTAGAGATATTAATACCAGAAAATGTAAGCCTTTATAAAAGGTTAAAAATATTGAATAGAATAAAGAGTATATTATATAAAACATTTCCATTTCATTTTTACTTAAAAGTACATCACTCTGACGGGCACACATATTCTTCATAATTAAGCATGTAGTTTAAATCAGAGTAATTAACACTGTGTTCTGACCTTGTGCACAAATTGGTACTAGATGCTTCTGTTCAAATTGTATACATTTAGGCAATGTTTTGATCCTAAGCATTCTGCTATTCTGGTGTCATGCTCATGAACTTGGCTGTTGGCTTTGAATGTGATACTTCAAACAGAGAGATAGATGGATATTTATGATCAATACTGAACTTTATGCTCTAAATAATAAAAATACACCAATTAAAAAAAATTGTTAATAATTTGAACTGTGCCTTAAACTAGCCCATTAATCCAATGAAAAAAGAAGTTCTATAAATCAATGTGAAACACTGGAACCTTCCAAATAAGAATGGTATCAACTCTATTTTTCCAGTGGGGTTCAACTTCCTTACACCTTTTCTGTAGTGAGAGGTAAAATTCAGTTGTGACGGTTTAGTTTCTAACTGAGTCAGACTTTGTGTTACACATAAAAGTTATATCAGACAATGTATTGAAAACAGGAAATATTTAGTGAAACTCAGTCTAAGGCAGCTAAGTTTTTCTTTTTAGATATTCTCTCAAAAGTTAACTTGTCAAGTTTATTTGGCTATGAAGAAAACATTTCATAGAATATGAAATTACATGGAAACGTCTGGTTTAATATACTAGAATTATATGACACAGAAGGTCATGAGGTCATGGGGATTTAAAGTTATTTTATTTTCGAAAACAAAATATGTCAATAGGTTGCATACATGAAAGAACGAAGGCAGTCAAGAAATATGAGAATCGTCAACCTGGCCATATCTTTGCAGGGCTTGACAGGACTCACGATGGAAAAGGTGCGGTCTAAAGTACTGACATTCCATTTCATTTGCAATAATTTGTGGACAGAAACATACTCTGATATCCCTGGTGATAAGGAAAAAAATGGCGAGCCGCATTAAATATTTTTAAATTAAATGACTAAATTAACTTGTGAATATTTTGATCTGCCTAAGAAACACAAAAATAATACATTAACAAGATTATTAAAAATACTAATAAAATTATTAGAATTGTATCTAAAATCAAGCAGATAGCTTGACTTCATACAAATGACTCCATAGAAAATGGGTATGCTCAGGGTGTGGATGGGTGTAAAGTTTTCTTAGAAGGTTAAAATATAAAAAGAAGAGGGAAATGAGCAGGAGAGAAAACATAAAATTTGAGATCATTTCTGCAATGTTTTTTCTATCAACATGACTATTATTCATAATACTATGTGAAGAAAAAATACACAGAAGGCTGTCAGGTATAAAGTTTTAAATTTACTCTGTCACCTGAAACTTATTTGACTTCTGTTTGGAAAAATGTCAGTGACATTGTAGCATGAAAAGCCATTTCATGGTTCAAAAAGGCCAGGAGTTACATTTCTGTTCCTTCATTATTTTTATCCCGAGTAGCTTATGCTTTTAACAGATATAATTCAGTTTTTAACTAGATATATTATTTTGAAGTTGCCTAGAGTTCCCACTTAGAAGTTGAGATGGGAAAGTGTAGGTGCAGGAAATGGAGAAGAAAAAAAAAGACTAGAGAATTAAATGTTTCAGGAAAGGTAAACATGGCTAATCTTGAGCCTACCCCGGTTACTACACAGTCATTGGAAATATATAGAATGAGAAAATAACAGAAAAACTATTAGCACATTCAAATTTACACTATTTGTTTCTTGATCTTTCTGCAAAAATTTTGTTAGATATTTTTATATGCCTGGTGTTATCGACTTAAAAAGTGAGAGAGTGACTTTTTAAAACATCATACATTACAGTTTGAATAATATGTGTCTATTTCTGCTAACAACAAAAAACCTTTTTTCAATCATTTATATGAACCAAACTTGGTTATCTTAACATTATAAGCTGTTACATGAAATGAATTAATGTATATTCATTTATATTCAGTGATTCCATTGAAAAAACCATAATATATGGAAAAATTACGATGAACTCTCAGGAAACTGACAGAATGCTTTTAAAAGGTCAGTCAAAGAAAGTCAACAATTAAAAATTAAGTTTGTCCAATTAGGTCTGGCCAAGTCAACGATCAACATTTGGGGTACATAAAATCCTTTGTTTTCCAGATTGCTTTGCAAGTGACTTTAATTTCTCAATACATCTTAATGAAATAAAACAAAAACAAATAAAGCATTGTAGGTGTTATATCTGCAGGAAAACCAATATCCAATGACAAGGCCTTGTTCCTAAAACAATATCCAATGACAAGGCCTTGTTCCTAAAACAAGTGAAACAGCGTATATACATGTAAAAAATAAAGTTACAATTAAAGCATGATTATTTTATGTCTAATGATTCTCACTTTAACTTTTAAATTAATCAACCACCAACAATGATTCTGATTACTTATGATAAGACCCTTCTAATTTCATAGATTTCAGCCTTTATGCCAAATAGCAGAGTCTAAAAACACTTATTTTAATGTCTTTAATTTTGGACAATGAAAATTAAACACCTCATACATTCCATACTTATTGTCAAAATTAATGTGAAGAGACACGTGTAGTTGGACACAGAACCTCAATGGAGATTCTGTTACCACTTTCATCCAGCCCTTCCCTCCTAACCCTCCTCCCACCCTACATTGTTTTTGACTGTAACACAGAGATTTTATTTTAATTTGAAGACCAATAACTCAAAATGCCATTAGAAGAGAATAATTTTTTAAACTTTATTTTAAAGTTTAAAGTCAGGATTAGGTACATACGTACAATCTCTGTGCAGGTGAAGTCAGAGCTTCCAACTGGTCCTTACTTCCCCTGGTTTAGGATCAGGTACCCTTTATGCTATTATGTGTCCTATCCCCACTTCCTTCCTTCCCTGGCAATGTCCCATGACTGCCAATCCCTTCTTTGCACCACTGTGATCAGGTCCCACTTATGAATGAGAGCATGTGGTCTTTGGTGGTTTCTGTGATAGATCACTAAGAATGATTGTCTCTAATTCCATCCAATATGTTGATAAGTCCATGATTTTGCCCTTCTATATGTCTGCATAGTATTCCATTGTGTATATGTATTGCATTTTCTTTATTCAGTCTACTGTATAAAGTAGGGTTGGTTCCATGTTTTTGCTATTGTGACTAGTGCGGCAATGAACATGTGTGTGCAGGTATCTTTTTTGTAGATCGCTTTTTGGTCTTGTGGATATATTCCCAGGAGGGGGATTGCTGGATCGTATGGAAGGTCAAAATGTAATTCAATGCATCAACAGATGGAAAAACAAGAATCACATGATTATATCATTAGAAGCAGAAAAGCTTTCAACAAAATCCACATCCCTTCTTAATAAAAACTCTTAATCACCTAGACACAGAATGAACATTCTTCAAAATAGTTAAGCCATCTACAATAAACCCATAGCCAACATATTGCTCAATGACAGAACTTGGAAGTATTTCCCCTGAAAACGAGAACAAGACAAGTTTGCCACTCTCACCCCTCCTGTTCAACATAGTGTTGGAAATCCTAGCTAGAGAAATCAGGCAAGACAAGAAAATCAGGGGTATCCAAATACCCCAAAGAGGAGAGGAGGAAGTTAAGCTATTCCTCTTTGCAGATGATATGATCCTATACCTTGAAAACCCTAGGGAGTCCATAAAAGAATCTCCTTGAGCTGATAAATGACTGGCAAAGTCTCAGGGTCCAAAATCAATGTGCAAAAGACAGCTGCATTTCTACACACCAACAGCAAGCAGGCAGAGAACCAAATAAGCACAATCTCATTCACAATAGCCACACACAAAAAAGGAAATACCTTGGCATCTTCCTTACCAGAGAAGTGAAAGACCTTTACAATGAAAACTACAAAATACTGCTCAAAGAAATCAAAGAGGACACAAACAAATAGAAAAACAATCCATGCTCATGGGTTGGAAGAATCATATTGTCAAGATGTCCAGCTTACCCAAGGGAATCTAAAGTTTCAATGCAATACCCATCAAATTACTAACATCATTCTTTTCAGACTTGGAAACAACAATACAGAAATTCATATGGAAACAAAAAAAGTGCACGAACAGCCAAAACAATCCTTAGTAAAAGAAACAAAGTGGGAGGTATCACACTTCCTGATTTTAAACTCTGCTATAAGGTTACAATAATCAAAACAGCCTGGTATGGGTACAATATAGACAAATAGACCAATGGAACAGAATAGAGATTCTGGAAGCAAAATCTCGATCTCTCAGTCAACTCATCTTTGACAAAGCCATCAATAACAACCAATGGGAAGAGGGAGACCCTTATTCAGGGTCTGGAAAACTGCTGGGAAAACTGGCTGACTGCATGCAGAGGAATGCAACAGGACTCCCACCTATCGCCATATTAAAAAAAAATCAACTCTAAGTGGATCAAAGACATAAATGTAAACCCTCAAACTACAAGAGTTTTAGAAGAAAATGCAGGAGCCACTCTTATGCACATTGGAGTAGGCAACCAATTCTTAATCATAACCCCAAAAGCACATGCCATAAAAGATAAGATAGATAAATAGGACTTCATCAAACGGGAAGGCTTTTGCACAGCAAAAGAAACTATCAAGAGAGTAAGGAGACAACACACAGAATGGGAAAAAAAAAGTATCTGACAAAGAGCCTAACATCCAGGATTTACAGGGAACTTACAGGGAATTTACAGGGAATTTACAGGGAACTTAAAGGATCTGAAAGAAGAGATTTTTGTATCTCAGTAGAAAACATCTTCAGCAGAATTCCTCAGAAGTTTCTTGGTTGGTAACTAATGTGCTGGTGTCAATTCTGTAACCATCTTTGGGGGCCCCTTCTGTAGAGAAAGTAAATTGTAAGCACCATTCCTAATTAAGGCATTTTTATCCTCAGTGTGTGGACGAGACAAATTGCAAGGTGTGACTTCTTTCTGTAGTTGTGCTATGGTAAGGATAACAATGTTAAGAGGCAGTAAGACTGGGGATAAAGCATCACATGACTGTCTATAAGTTCCTCTTTCCCCTCACCTATGTAGTAAAATTCTTATGAAGATTGCTACAGATTGACTGCTAGACAGATAATAGATAGCATGTGGAGAAATTTAAAAAAAAACCATAGGGTTGAAATAGCCAGATTTGCAAAAAAGCTAGCGATGGACCCAGTCTTTTGGTTTCTGAAAGAAAGTAGTGAGGCAGATTTGAATATAACTGAAAGTCACAGTGTAATTCCCCTGTAGTGTGATGATTGGCTTGAAAGATCACCAAGGGAAAGTAAGAAACCTCTTTCTTCTGTATTGGTGCTAATTTTGAGTGATTAAATGAATATTCTCTCCTTCATCTACCTTTCAACGTCATTTGGAGATTAAAATTCCCAGAAAATCCCAGGCAGGGAAATTGTGGGGGCGATTTATAGTGTGTCAGGAGAGATGAAGGTCTTGTGACTTTTAGGACCTAGGGAAATTAGGCAAAAGAAGAGAAATGAGGGACACTTGCTGTACTCATCCAAATTAAAAATAGTGAAGGCTAAATTATCTCAATATTGAAGAGAAAAATTTAAAAGATAAATAAAAAGTGAAGGGTGCAGGAAGCGACCAGAGGGGCGGCTCCCAAAATGGCACCGAGCATGGTGAGGACACACCAGACAACAAAGGCCCTAGGTCCCGGCTTCTGGGAGCACAATTCCCCGCGAGTGCGAATTTCAAACCTGCAAGCCTCCAATCCGTAGCCAGCTTTGTTATGCGTCCAATAGGACTATAACATGGCATCGGTCCCACCCTACTCCCATGCAGCTCCTCCAATAGGAACATAGCACGGCCCCTTCTGGCCCTGTCGGGCTAATAAATACAGCCCACTCCCTGCTACTCTCTCTCTCTTTTTTCCCTCTGTTACAGATCCTCTCTGTAACAGCCCCTTTAATAAATCTCTTGGTTCTGGCCGGGTGTGGCAGTCATTACTGGCGCCGAAATTCTTTCAAAAACGGTAGGTGGCTTTGGTAATAAAAACGTGAACACAAAAAATTAAGTGTTATATATGCATGGAACCAATCTTTCATATTGATTCCAGTTGTGCATATCCATTAAGATAGTCATAAAAGTATACACAATGTTAACAGAATGATTTGGATAAACATAATGACTGCTTGCATAGCATTATTACAGGTCACTTTAATTCTCTTATATATACATTTAGAATTTTCTATTAAATTGGTATTTTTCCCCAAAAGATTACTTTTAATAAGAGACAGTAGAAAAAATAATTAATAGGTTAGAGGAGATATTTCTTTTTTTATTTTTTATTATTGAATAGGAATCTGACTCTGTTTTCCAGGCTGGAGTTCAGTAGCACGATCATGGCTCACCAGAGCTTCGACCTCCTGTGCTCAGACAACCCCTCTGCTTCAGCATCCTGAGTAGCTGGGACTACTGGTGCATGCCACCAGGCCTGGCTAATTTTTTTGATTTTTTTTGTAGATATGAGATCTCATTATATTGCCCAGTTTGATTCAGAACTCCTGGGTTCAAGCAATCCTCTCGCCTTGGCCTCCCAAAATGCTGGGATTATAGGCATGAGCCGCTGCACTTGGCTAGAATATTTTTAAATTAATTATTATTTAATGTTATTTTCTACAAAAAGGTACTTGCACTTGTGTATTTTCTGAAGCACTATTCACAATAGCAGAAACATAGAAACAACCGTGCTGCCCATTGAAAGTGGATTGGATAAAGAAAATGCGGTAGATATACACAATGGAGTATTACACACCCATAAAGAAGGACACAATTATGGACTTGGCAGCAAATTGGGTGGATTTAGAGTCCCTCATACTCAGTAATCTATCATAGAAACAAAGAACGGAACACCACATGTTCTCACTCGTAAGTGGGTTCTGAACATTTATCACAATACTACAAGAGAAGGATCGGCAGCTGCGGGATGCTGCCAGGGAAGGGTGAGATGTAACATCACTAAGGGTACCTGAACCTAAATCAGGGGATGCGAGGACTAGTTGGAGGCTCAAGCTTCACTTGCACATAGACTACGTATGTACCTAATCCTGACTTGTACCCCCCATATTTATAATAAATAAAGTTAAAAAAAAATTCTTTGGTTTCTTATATTTTTTTATCCTGCAAAATAAAATTTGTTCCTTAAAACTTAGAATGTGTGATTTTTCTCCCTTCCATCCTGCTTCTCCTTCCTCACTGTGCCTACCCAAATCAAATGCAGACTTATTCTAAAAAAAAAAAAAAAAAAAGGGATCTTATAGAAATTGACTAATCAAATCAATTTTTCTTCAAAGGGGTAAAATAAAATAGAAAAAATGAAATAAATGATCGTCTTATGATATGTCTAATCCTGAAATGATAATTGAAATAACACATACATGCACAATGAGGTGTTAAATAAGCATTTCCTGAGCATCATTTCCATGCCAAATCTTCTATGTGACCTTGACATACACTGTTGCACTACAGCAGAATCTCAGTGCAGAGTAAGGAACTGAGGCTTACCAAGTTTACCTGATCCTACAGCTATCGATTAGGGCTGGAATTCAGACTGGGCTCTTCTCCCCACATCAAATGAACTTCTGCTAGTTAATTTTGGTCAATCTATTCTTTTTTTGCATTCATGTTGAAAAAATGACATATCTAATTGATTGGATGTTGTTTAAACATAGTGTAAGACACTGTTGACATTATAATGCTGATTTTTTCAATATGGTAAAGTTGCTTCCAATTGTGGATATCTAGTCACCTTCAAGCTTTGAAATATAGTCTTCAAAGTTTTTATGATTCTTTAATCAAAATTTGTAACGATAATGCTTTATTCAAATACCAGTTCAGTTCCTGAATGTGTGAAGAATTAGCCATTATAGAGAAGTATGATACGGTTAGAGTAAAGTCAAGCATCAGCTGAAAGTTGAATCCTGTTGATAATATTTAAGGTTTCTTGGAACTTGCAATACATAAAAGCTAGCCTATATTTTTTTTATTAACATTACTGTGGAATCTTGTTTTACTTTTAAGTTGTCTATTAATATTTTGAAGTTATATACACTCATATTCATTGGAGTAGAGATTTTTATAGTTTTATTTTTAAATTATTGCCTCCTCTCCTCAAGCTCTCACAATTCTACACTTTAACCTTTAACCCTTATCAACAAACTATGCTTTGAACCACGTTGACTGAGACTTCTGCTGTTCATCTTTTAGAATAGTTACCCTGAATTTCAGAAGAACTCTATAAATTTAGTTTCCTTTGAGGAGAGAAATAATAACAAATTAAATTCAAATATGCTAGAAATGAATGAGAATTCCCAACATAGCTATTTTTAAGTTATAGTATTTTTTCCAACAGCTGTTTCATAGTTATATATAACCTTACAAGCAAGTTATATATTAAGGACATAGTGTTGCTCCTTTGTTCAGTTTGAAGTATAGGAACATTACGTATTACTCAGTGATATTTTCCAGATCATGCTGCCTTTAAAAAATGCAGTAACAATTCCTTCATAATTAATGTTTGATAAGTTCTTATTTAAACTAAGTTTCTAAGGTCTATGAAATGAGTTCCTTTTATTAAAAATGAAAAAAACTTCTACCAAAATGATATGAGAAATTCATAATCAAGTAGGAATTTGGATACAAAGTTTATTTTCAAGTTAATTATATTTATATTCCGGTGCTTTTAACTTTTTTCACATTTGTTTCCTTTTTCTTTTTTTTTGGGTTGAGTTGGAGTCTCACTCTGTCGCCCAGACTGGAGTGCAGTAGCCACTCCAGACCACCACAGCCTCGACCTGCTGGGCCCCGGCAATCCTTCCGCCTCAGCCTTCCGAGTAGCCGGGATTACAGGCGTGTGCTACCACGCTCGGCTAATTTTTATTTTATTTTATTGTAGAGATGAGGTCTCGCCTGCCCGGCTGGGTCTCGAACCCGCAGGCTCAGGCAATCCACTCACCTCAGCCTCCCAAAGGCGCGGGATTACAGGCTGAGCCACCGAGTCTGGCTTGTTTTCTTTTTCTTTAAAAATTTTTTTTTACTAAATCAAAACTGCCCTTCTTTCTTGGAATATTAGTATTGATATTTCATAGTTAACTTCCAGTCTCTGTGTGCCCTTTTAGATATCAAAAAGCAAAAAGTTGGAAGTGATATATTTAAAGCAGAAATTTTCAGGATCTAACTTGACAAAAAAATATAATTGATTCCAAAATGCATTACAACATTGTCTAACCCTCAATGTATTTTGAGCTAAGACCTTTAGGGAGACAAAATAATCACAAGTGTGATAAATTCAGATTCTAAAATTTGAGATGACTAAATACTAATATATTTTCTTTATTTTCAGAATTTTCTGCTGCAATTTTCAAATAAGGCTGAATTTCTGGATGCTATAATTATGGTTATAAAGAAAACTTTATATCTGAAGTTATCAAAGATTATAGAAATTACTTATTGAGGGCTTATTAGGCATCAAGCACTGTTCTAAATTTTAACATGTATTTGCCAGAGGGCTTATTAGGCATCAAGCACTGTTCTAAATTTTAACATGTATTTGCCAATTTTGTAACCAGTAACCAAAGAATTAAAGGGATTTCCTTTTGAAATCAACAACTGTGGCTTTGATTCTTGGTAACCTGCACAATCCCAATGCTGGATGAAGTCATCAGTTTGTATCTTTTGCTTGGAAAATCATTTATAGATAGCCACATTATCTCCAAAGTTCCTCTCACCAGTTTAATACCTACATTGGTAATGCATGAAAGCATCAGGCAATTGTGTAAGCTCAACACAATGTGAGGCATCTTGATGTACAAACTATACAGGCAGATAATTTTAAGTTCGACTTAGGACCAAAATCCAATACATATTTTTAGGTACTTAACATTTGTACTTCTAACTTAGGCTGTTTTTCTACAAGTTCTCAGGTAGAGTTTTTGGTATAATTTGAATGTTCTTAATTATTATCTTTGCAGCTCTCCATTGTAAAATTTTGTTTACTTTTATCTCATCCCCAGCACTCAGTGCTATTCAGAACTCTATCTGCCTAGGATTACTTTCTTTGGTTTCAAAATGTTTGATCCATATTTGACTCTTTCTTGCCAATCAATTTCACACAGATAAAGGCTTAGGATTGTTGTGTCCTCCCAAGGTCTATATGTCAAAACTAATCTTCAATGTATTTTGAGCTAGTACTTTTAGGGAGGCAATTAAGATTAAAGGCGGGTCCCTAAGCCAACAAGACTGGTGTCCCTGTAGGAAGAGAGATACCAGAGATCTTTCTCTCTCCACAAGCTCTGAAGAAAATTCATGTGGAGAATAGTGAGAAACTGGCCATCTGCAAGTCAGGAAGAGAAACCGCATCAGAAACCAATCTTGATGGCACGTTAATCTTAAATTTTCTAGTTTTTAGAACTGTGAGAAAATAAACTTTTGTTGCTTAAACTAACAACCTGTAGTATTGTTACAGCAACTAGGCCAGACTAAGTTCCAGGAGCAAAGTGTGTTTGAAAATGAGCTGAGTTCATACTTGCCTGCTCACAAATCTAGGCACACCTGGATAAGGGGAGCAACTATTTGTTTGTAGATTCAAAGTCCTTCGTAAAGAATTTTTTATTAAGGAAGAGAGAATCAAGACATATGAATATGGTCCAAGAATAATGTCTCATGCTGAAGGGGAGAGGGTGATTATAAATCTAGTCACTCAGAGGATGCTTCTGCCTGGCTTATATTATGTTTGCGAGTTGGTCAAGGCTGTAAAGTAAGTGTAATTTTTAAAAAACCTGACTTAATATCCATAAATTATCTGATGTAGAAAGTACTGCTAGGAAATTTTGCATGGGGGTGGAGAAGAACTCTTTCACTCTCTTGATGACAACACAGTGACCTTTCTTGTTGTCAGCTACCGTTGGTTTCCCAGGTCAAGGAGAGGGTTTTGATGTCATAGAAATTTAGCACTTATAGTATTACATTGGATGTTCAAGGTCCATTATATGAGTGAGAACATGTGATATTCTGATCTTTGTTTCTGTGAGAGGTCACTCAGTATTATAGACTCTAGTTCCATCCAGGTTGCTGCGAAATTCATGATTTTGTTCTTTTTTATGGCTGTGTAGTGGGATTAACCTTTGCAAAGAATCACATCTGAAAAGAGATGTATGATGGTGTTTATTTCAACAGTATTTGATATAAGGGTACAAAATTATATAATCCAACATAGAAAAAAATTAAAAACAGCCTTCAATTTACAATAAAAATTGATTAAATAAATTACATTATATGCATAGGACAAATATCATGTAGTAAAGATAATTTTTGAAAATCATAAAATTATTTCATTACATGTAGAAAGCACACAAGATAATAAATGGAATTTGAACCTAAAAAAAAAAAAAAAAAGAAATTTAGCACAATTGCAGCTACAGCTGCACCTGTGAGAGATGATGGCTTTGACAGAGAACAAGCGGTTGTTAAAGTAATTCAATATGGCAAAAACCATATTTTAAAGCAGTAATTTGAAAAGGAGAATTAGAAAAGGGCTCTTTTTTAAAAAAGTAAAATCTTCCCCCCCCCCAGTATTTTTTTTTTTTTTTTAAGAGTTGGAGTCTCATTCTGTCGCCCAGACAGGAGTGCAGTGGCATGCTCCCGGCCACCGCAGCCTCGACATACTGGGCTCTGGCAATCCTTCTGCCTCAGCCTTCCAAGTAGTCGGAACTACAGGCGCGTGTTACCGCCCGGCTACCCCCAGTATCTTGATACAAAACAGATCAAAGCAGGGCTGCTCTGGTCAAATCAGGAGTGGAAATCTAGTGCCCAGTCCACGACATGGGGAACACATATTAAATGTCATTTTAGGAGCAATAAGAATGCCAGACTAAATATAGTTTGCCCAGTGTTTTCATGTAGGTGTGAAGACACTCTACATTCTGAGTCGTTTTAAGACAAACTTTTAACAGTTCAGGGCTACAGTTAAATTTCCTATTGTTAAAATGAGAGGTCAACCTCTGCAATTACTTAAACCCCTTCTAGGTCTAACCCAATTTCCAGGAATTATCTCAGAGGCAAAAAAGGGACTGATGATTATTTCAAGGAACTCTGTAACCTCCAATATCTCTCCACCCTACTGAAGCTTTAGATTCCCTAAAGCACAGGGAATATAAGTAGCTACACGACTTGGATGAAGAAAGTTCTCTTTCCTATGTGCCCTGTAGTGTGGAATGGTGAATCATGACTGCCTACCCAGACGTGACAGGGACAACGAAGCTGGTAAATTTCTCACACAAAGGGCATTTTTGTTAGAAAAAAATCAATCACAAATGAAATGCTCACGTGATTTGGAATTTCATGTAAAAACATCTGTTTTAAATCTAGAGATGAGGAAATTCCTCATGTCTTCTTAAAAGCAATACACCATCATATGAATGACTGTGAATGATGTGGCATTCAAAGTGTCCATGAGTACAAGTAAAGACAAATTACTTCATGCCAAATATTTTTCCGTGTTTTATTTCAGACTTTGACCACTGAAATTTTCACACCACCATCATGGCATTTCTCTCATTTACTTAGTAAATACTATAATCCGATTAAAAAAACTGCTCAACAGATAATATAAATTTGCTTTTTCTATTCTTGTTCACAAATTGTAGAAATTTCTCTATGCACTTCAGGAAGTTTCTACATCTTCTTTATCTGGGTCCCAGTAAGTCATGCGACATCTTCATTTTTTTCTTAAAGTTCTACTGTTCTTGCTTTTTTCTCTTTTCCTCTCTTACCCTGACTCCTTTTTTTTGTTATTTCTTTTTTCGTTCTTTTCCTTTCTCCCTTCCTTTTTCCCTCCCGCTTAGCAATTTCAAGTGCTAGTCTACGGCTCTTTATTTACTGTGTCATCAAAATTAAGAAATGCTGTCTTAAAATGTCAGTCTGAAGCCTAGGATAGAATCAGAGGAAGAAAGCTGTATCTAATCATAGATACCACAATCTTATCTGATTCCTGGTATCCTTTCTCCTTCCAGTGATAGCATATTATTGAGCAAAAGTTGCCAAAAACATTGGGGAAGGGAAAACATCAGCGCATGGGAGCATAAAGAAAGACACAAGCAGGTTAAAGATTATTGTTTAAGGTAAGTAGGTGATAGAAACAAGTAGTGCCTTGAAAACTATATAGAAAGTGTGAAGAATGAAATATAAAGTGTGAAGAATGAGAAGTCTTCATTTGTTACACGTTAGGAAGGGATCTGTGAAATCTGGATGGCAAGTGTTGAAAGATATGTCACTTGTACCAACGAAAAGGGAACGGAAAGAACACAGTTATGTTTTTTTGTAGGTGTAATATTCCCAGTAAAGAAATTATACCGAATTTAAATATAAGTATTTGAATATAAGGAAAACTAATTTTCCTTGTATTTGAATGGCATAAGCACCATTTGAATGAAATGAATTCAGTTATATCTTTTGTAGGTATACAAATATTCCCAATAAAAAATTGCATCGAATCTAAACACATGCATTTTAATATAAGAAAAATTAATTTTCAAGAACTCTAAGATGGGCAGCTGCCTTGAAATAATGAAGAACATTTTATGTGTCTTTAACAATGCTATAAAATATTGTTATAAAGTCCTATAAAGCAGTATGTTGAATACTCCTGAAAATGCTTTTTCTCCTTTTAAAAGTATTTATAAATTTTATTTGTAAAATTAAATATTTTTGTTTGAGACAATTTAGAATTTTTTGTCAGTCAGAAACTCATCACTTAGTGGTTTTTAAAGATGTTTTTTAAATGGTGTCTCACAATCATTTCTATGAAATCAAAATGGTTATCACTGTCTGTGTGGACAGTTATGTTTCATCAAGGCTGCTGTATAATCAACCCTGGTGGGTGAATCGACGAACAGCATCCAGCATTTTGACCTCTGTACTTACAAGTGTATTCATCCCAGACCCTCGTGATGTGGGCTCAATCCCAATCAAATCCTATCATCAGAATGCCAGATGGTAACAATATTAGAAGTCCATTTCTGCTTCAAAGACCTTGCCTAGATTAAATATAGTATATGGGCATCTGGAAGGAGTGCACAAGAAGTCTTACTTTTTGGCATCTTATGGAAGTTGCATGGTTTTACTTTTTTCAAGAAATTTGAAAAGAAATTTTTCAGAGTCTTTATGTTTGATCACCTTTGATATGAAAAAGTCAAACATTAATAATGCTCCGAGCCACTTACATTTGCTTGGACTTAAGAAGTAGCACTAGAATTACAGTGTAAGGCAGATAGAAACATTTTTAAAAGTAAATATTTCCTCTTAATGGGGGTCACTGATCTCAAGAATGATGCACCCCTATGGTTCTTAAAATGTTCTGGTATTGATTTTTCTCTGTATGGAATTTAATATAAATTTTGTAACTTCAGAGCCAGGACTTCATATACAATTTTAACTCAGCTCCCTCCTTCACAGATTGACATGCTGGGAGTCAGGGGTTTTGGTGATATGCTCAGAGGCATAACAGAAAAGTCAGGATTAAAAACCTGGTTTACAATTCCCAATCCAGAGCTCCTTCTATTATGGTATTCTTCTTTAGGCAATAAATTGTTAGCTATAAGATGAAAAGATGATATGAAACCAGTTTATACTTCTATAAATTAACAGATAGTCATTCCACACTTAAAAAATAGTCAATATATATCAAAAATTCAAACACATGAACATATGATAAACTAGTAATTATTTCATAATTAAAAGTAATTATTTTACTACTTTACATGTGATAAACGTCCTTAAATGGTTATTTGGGTGTATAATATGTACTTTTGAAAGACAAAAATGGATTTATACAGAACTTTCTAGAATTCATCTACTACATAAAAAATAGACACATCCATGCTCTCTCTTCTACTGGAGCAGAGTGGAATGCCATTTTTCTATCATTCTTATTTTTAACTTAAAGGTAAGATCCCTAAAAAGTATCTTTTGAAAAACTTATGAATGAAAGCCCAGATCTGAGGGACAGTATAGTAGCACTTCACAAAGGAAGATATCCGAGCAGCCAACAAACACATGAAGAAATGTTCAATCTCACTAATCATCAGGGAGATGCAAATCAAAACCACACTGAGATACCACCTGACTCCAGTCAGAATGGCAATTATCAACAACTCAAAAAATAACAGCTGCTGGAGAGGGTGTGGTGAAAAGGGAACACTTCTACACTGTTGGTGGGAGTGTAAACTAGTGCAACCTCTGTGGAAAGCAGTGTGGCGATTCCTAAAAGCTCTAAAAATTGACCTTCCATATGATCCCGCAATCCCCCTACTGGGAATATACCCTGAAGAACTCAAATCACTCTATAAAAAAGATACCTGCACACGTATGTTTATCGCAGCGTTGTTCACAATAGCAAGAACCTGGAAACAACCATGCTGCCCATCAAAAGAGGACTGGATTAAAAAAATGTGGTACATATACACGATGGAATACCATGCAGCCATAAAAAAGAACAAAATCATGAATTCCGCAGCAACCTGGATGGAACTAGCGTCTATAATACTGAGTGACCTCTCACAGAAACAAAGATCCGAGTATCACATGTTCTCACTCATATAATGGACCTTGAACATCCAATGCAATACTATAAGAAAATGACTGACGGTACTGGAAACTATGGGGGCGGGAGGGAGATGGGATGAACAGTAGCAAATATCTGTCTGGGAAGGGGGAAACACCTCATATCAACAGGGTGCCTGAATGAAACGTAATTGTATACCTAACCCTTAACTGTACCCCACAACATCATAATAAAAGAGATAAAAAAAAAAAAAGAAAAGAAAAGTGTAGGCCTGGAGTCCTTTGTTCACTCTTAGCATCTTAGCGTTTTTTAGATAGATGAATGTGGAGATTTAAGCATGGTTTTGACAGTATGCTGAAACAATTGCTGTAATATGAACTTTCTCACCTGTTGTGTCTGTTTCTTCTCTCTTTCTCATTGAGTAAAGTTCCTTCATAAGCCGGGTATCCCTGGAGAAAGCCTAGTGAATAGAGGTAGGTTCATGACCCTTTCTCCTTTCCTTAAAGTTCGTTATGGGTATGCCAGTGAATTTGGCTTTATATTCACCACTCAAACTTCTGTTTTCAATGGTGTGGAGATAGACGACATAGGTTATTTTGAGGAATTCTAATAATGGAATCTGTTGCGCTTAAGTGGTTAGTAAAGGTCAAAACACCCCCCAAAATAATCTGGAAATGAAATCTTACACAACTGCTCACCAAAACATTTTTTTCTTAAGTCTTTTAAACTGACTATATCCTATTAGAGAGCTCTGGATATAAAATTCTGTGTATAAACTTTCCAAGATTTGAAATATATTAACTGTTTGGAGATATTAACTGCTGTGAGGTTCTAATATTTTCTCAACTTTATGATTTAGGTTGACTGAATTGGTATCTTGAGGCTCTTTTGCAAAGTTTATGAACATGCTCACTTAATTATTTAGCATTTTGCTAAATAACATTTGCTAATATCCTAAATAATTGTTTAGCTTTATCTCCAGTCTATTTTCTTAACTGGCTATATAATATCTCATTCATTATGATGTGTGGAAGTGGGATTTTTACAGTTCACATAAAGTTGTTTGCAAGTATCTCTGGTGATGTATCATCTTTGCTCATGCTACTCTTGCTTTTGGTTGAAATTATTACATCTCCAGAGACAAATTTAAATGTTATTTTTCTGACATGCCTCAGGCTTTACTTCTTGTTCTCATAATTTCGTTTAAGTTTTTTTTTTTTTTTGGTTTAGCTATATATTATGATAAACGAACGGTCAGCATAGAGTTGAGATTGTTTTTTAATCTGATAACATATAAAAACAGAATCTGATATCATGTTCTAATATTCTTTACATGGCCTCAGGATGCTTTCAGAAACTTAGAATAGGTTTTTTTCTTTTTAATTTAGTTTAAAAGTTAATATATTTTAAATGTACTGAATATAAAAATGACTGATTAAATAAACAGTAACAGATTACAAACTTGTTTGCTTTCATTCTTGGATCAAATGAGATGAAAAATGATTGAATCTTTGCTGTATTTCAAAGATAACGAGCATTTTGTGCTCTAAGGATTGTGCTTCTCCATCAGATGAAAAGAGATTGATTCCAATTTTCCTTCTGTAATCACTTGCTGTCAAATTTTCTTCCTTTCTCTCTTTTTTTTTAAGTTTAAAAACTTCCTAGGCCTTAGCAGGTACATGGAGAAGGTACAATACATGTATTGTCTGCTTATAGGCTTGAGTCATCTTTACTAAAAAATGAGATGAACTACAAATGTATAGTATAGAGTTTCAGAGGACTGCTTTCTTTTTCTTTTCCAGTATATGAAAATCTTACTTCATAAACTAGATGTTAATGTTGTACAGAGTACAAAATTGGAATTCAGTGAATGATGCATGTAAAACCTATTTAAAAGTCAGTATTGAAAATATTCAGGATATTTTTAGGGCACAGACCTCCTAATACAATATTTTGAAAGAAAACAATTAGTTATTTTGTAGGAAAACATAAAGATGCTAATATTTTTATTGTACCGATTTGGCACCTATACTACTTAAAAAATACTTTTGTTAAATTATATTTTCTAGTTTCTAGAGTGTTATCTTGACATACTTGTATAGAATTTTTTCTCCTATCAGGACCAATTACTTTTATACAATAACTATGCCACACTAGTACTTAATTAGTTTTCTGTCAACAAACCACTTATTTAGTGTAGTCACGCAGGCAAAATACTTGTTCCCAAAGAAAAGCATTTTAGCGTGATATTCTTTAAAAAAATGAAACAAGTGCATCAATTGTGTGGCTGAAATGCTACCTTTTTAATATATAAGGGTATTAAAATACTATTTCTAGTTTATTTTAGATATATGGGTAGAAGCACTTCTGCTTGCAGAAAGTATTTTAGTTGGCCAGAAGTTGTTACATATTTGGAAAATATTCTTTTGATAAAAAATTTTAAAGCCATTTAAATACACACTGAAAGTTTTTTTTTTTTTTTTTAACCAAGTTAAGGGTGTGAATGCTCCAAGAACACTGAATAACTTTCAATCACACAGAAGTGTTAAACAGACTGTCTAACAAGATGCTCTATGATGATTCATTCGTTATAAATTCTTAAGTATCATGTGCTAGAATGTTCATAATTGTTAAATATACTAAGAGAGGAACTTAAACAAAATGCAATAGCATACTGTTGTCTCCTTGAAAATTTTCTTTTATAGGGTCACATTTTTTCATAACAATCAAAACTTGAAATCTGGTTAGAGAAAAATGGCAGAGAAAGATCAATGTTTTCACACCAGGTTTTGATGATCATGTAAGAGGGTAATACACTGAACTTACCAGCTTCTAATACAATTTTCATTTTATTTTAAACACTTTGCATAATATAAAAATATTGATCACAGTGAGCTTTATCAATTGTTATTGCTATAAAAATGTATACAGAAACAATATTTTTAGTGGAAATAAATTATATAGTCATTATTAAAAAAAAAAATCACAAGAGAAAAACCTTGGCTGTTTGGTCATTGCCAGAAAACCAGTTTTAATAGGGGCCACTTGCAGATGAGCTCTGGTCCATTTCTGTAAATTTATCCACATGATTCAGGAAACACGGACTTTTGTCTTTGTTTGCATGGTCCCACAAAAGTCCCTCTGTTCATAGACAGTTCTCATGTGGCAACACAGTTTTCCATGATAGAAAAATAATGAACTGGAAAATAGTACAGTCTTAGTTCATGTGCGGTCTTTTCCAATACGAAGGGACACAGCGACATACTTCTTCACTAAATGAAAACCCTGGCTCACAATGTTGTAGTCGATTTGTACATGGCCGTCTGTAACAGCTAGGAAAACAAGGAGGAAAATACTTATGTTAAAGACGGAGGTAATTAACTCATTTTACTACCACAGTGCTTTTGTGTTTTTCTAAATTTCACAGTAAGACAAAATTACTAAATTTCACACTAAAACAAAATTACTTTTTTTTTAACCACAAAATTGTTTGTGGGTTTATACAAGTTTAAAGTCTGCTTAGAATTACATTTAAGAGGCATGGAAAAGCTTTAAAAATAAAAGTCCTGCTTGCTCATAGAACAAATGGAAGGATAGGCTATTGTAAGCATTAGTTCTTTTGAAGTGCTCTCTGCTTTGTGGATGAAAGTAACATAAAGCAGGAATTCTGAAAGTGACTAAGGTCTGCTGATTTACTGCGATCACATAAGCATGGTAGAATTCACGAGTCTGGGGCTTGTATGGGACCCAGACATCCAGGCAATTAAACCCAGCCATCTTGGCAGAATTGTGGTCCTCAGGGGGCAGCCCCACCCTCACTCTTGTGTCTCCCCTCAGCAGCTGGTTGCATGATGGTGGCCAACTCTTCCTGGGCTCCAGGTGAAACCGATGAGTTCTGCAGCAAAGAAGCAAGGACACCAGTAGAGGTCCCTCTCCTTCTACCCCACACTTCCAAATTCCAGGAGTGGGGAGAGGACAAATTACCAGTTAGTCATTCTGTTGGCAGGCCGGTTGTTCCAATGAAGTGTGGCCATCCCTGAAATACGTTTTGGAATATGAATGTGCCTAACATGTGGGACTAGGTGTACAGGGACAAGTGGAGGATGACCGAAGGTGGAAATCAAAAGTGCACTACCCCAAACACGACACGATTCGTTTTTTAAATTCCATTTCTTTTGTTCTAGAAAAGAAAGCATGTCTAGTTAATTGCTGTTTAGACTTTGGAAATACAAGTTCATAGATAAGACCACTGGTATTTCTTTACTAAAAGGTGATACAATTCTTTTTTTTTTTTTTTTTTTTTTTTTTTT
>NW_007047520.1:38873-131338 GCF_000164805.1 Carlito syrichta
CATCCACTCACCTCAGCCTCCCAAAGGCGTGGGATTACAGGCTGAGCCACCAAGCCCGGCTGGTGATATAATTCTTATGATCTATGAAAGTGGCTAATTAAGGCAGTAGACCAAAGAAGATACACTGGGCCCACCACACTTTGGAATAAATATTACCAAAGCATGAGAATATATATATTTTCAAAATATCACATTTTCTCTTTTGCTCCAATTTACAAAACCTGGAATTAGACACTTAGAAAGATGAACAATAGGAAGAGTTGCAGTAAATTAAAAGTTTTTATGAAATAATGTATATTATTAGGAGAACTTCATGATAAAAATCTTTTCTAAGTTCACATAAGAATTCTGTCGCAAAACATGATGGCTGGGAAGCTTGTGCATAGACATACAGATTTCAGATTTTTCAGTATATACTAGATATAATACTTAGTGATCTATCACAGAAACAAAGAACTAACACATGTTCTCACTCATAAGTGGACCCTGAACAATTATCATAATACTATAAAAAAGGGGATTGGCAGTAGTGAGAAACTGCTAGGGGATGGGGGGGCACACTTCATCAACAAGGGTACCTTATCTCAAACAAGGTGAAGTGGGGACCAGAGGAGGCCCAAACTTTATCTGTACAATGACCCTTTGTATATCTAATCCTGAATTGTACCCCATATCCTTAAAAAAAAAATTATATATCATATGTTAAATATTACATATATATCCTTAAAAAAATATATTATATATATGTGTGTATATATTATATATACATAATATATATTATATATAATATATGTATATATTATATACATATAATATATGTATAATATATATAATATATAATATATATATATTAGGCTGACTCAAGAAAGATTCAATATAAAATAGTTTCATAATATTTAGTAACTCTATCCTTCTGAATAGAGTAGTGCATTTTTGAAACATTCTTTCGGTAATTAGAGTAGGAATATGCAAGTAAAGTGGAATATAGTTATTGCTCCAAATAAAAGAATTCCTATAAGGCCCTCTGCAACAATAAGGGATGAAAAATAAAATCACCAGTGTGATATCTAGATTCAATGAAGTCTCTTTATGTGGTTGCAGGGCATACACCAGATCGCAGGGGGCTGAATATATGGACGATGAAAGAGGGGTGAATATATAGTTGAATATATGGACGATGAAAGCAAAAGCCAAAATGCCTAGATTTGAGGAACTTGAAAGAAGACAAAGAAGGGTTGCTGCAGTATGCACAGCATCACAGTAAGATACTAATAAAAATAGAAGAAGTTTGAGAACTTTTATAGAGTTAAAAACGTTAAAGTTATGGCAGAAAACGGGTAAGGCGTGAAACAATACTGAAGGCATGTAGAGGAAATGTCAAAAGCACAGATCTGGTTTCAACAGGAGATCATCTTATTCTCTGAGATTAAAGAGAAAGAGGTTCAGGGATTAACAATGAAGGTGTTTAAGCAATAACTTCATTTTCTTCTTCTATGTGAAGAGGAGAGAAAAAACAAAGTTTAAGAAATGAGCCTTGAGTAACATTTAACAACATATTGCTTTCTCTCTCTAATTCCATCAAACACTTAGCTTAAATATTTTCATTTCTAGATATAATTCTAGAAATTAATGGTATTATCACACAGAACAGTTGTCATAATTTCTTATGTCAGAAGAGATCCTAATTTTAGATGGGGGCAGCTGCGGATTGCCTGGATATATTCTGAGAACACCTCACAGGCCCTCTAACTCCAACTGAACACACCACTACCTTGCCCCTGGGGGCAAGGATTCAGAGTGTATTCTGAGCTTAGATCTGGTATTGGCCTCCAGGACACCTGTTTTGCTTTTTTGGGAGCAAACCTAGTCTTACGGATGGTTAGCATCAGTTAAAAAATATCTGAATTTGTCTTCCAGAATTTATTAGCCTCATTCTAACAAGGAACTGTGATTTTGGTTAAGAAAATCATGTTTGGCTGAGAACATATTTCCATGAAGACGAATGAGTACTATTTATGAATGACTCTTACCTGCATGTTTGATGTTGGAACTTCTTTCCTTTTAATAAGCATTTTTGTGGACTTTCTGTACATTCACAGGCACATTTTCCAGGATTTAGGGGTTGATTTCTTGGGCAGGTTCTCTTACATACACACTGGCATGTGTTTTCATCAAATTCTCTGTTGGTTCCACATGAGCTGGGGAAAAGTTTGTTTTTACAGACACACTGGCATGAGTTCCTGTCTAGTTCTTTGTGGGGTCCACAGCTGGAAGGCCGAAGCCCTCCTTTGCAGACACATTGACAGGTCTCTTCATCCAACTCCTTGTTGGGTCCACAGATGTCATGGAATCCATCTGTTGAGTCTAGACAAACACAGTCAGAATATCTTTACTATACCTTACTTGGTTCTGGGTGTGGTGTGAAACAAGTAAAAACATTTAGAAGCATCTTCCTTTTTATGCTTCCCATTGGAAGGGTTGTGTACAAACAGTAATATGTACCTTTACAAAGGAGTTCAAAGTTATATCAACAGGAAGTAGAAAATGCCTTAATGTTTAGTCCCTTTTTTCAAAGAATGGTGATCTGAATATTGTACATGTGGCTTCAATTTTAAAATGTGTTAATTAAAATATAGGCCCTTGGCATTTAAGTCTTTAAAACATTGTTCTGCTTACCATCTCCAGCATTCGAGGAAAAAATGAAATCTTGCTGAGCCAGGCATCTGCAGATGTGATTGTTCCACATGTAATCTGCCGGGCAAGTCTTGTTTGTTGCATGACACCTTTGGAAGAAATAGATTGGGTGAAACAATAGTATACATAGTACTGGAAGGGATCATCTCTTTCTTTGCATATGTATTGCCAATCAACACATGCTTTAAAAACACTTTAAAAGCATAGACATAAATTAAGTGGAATTTGAAAGTTCTCTCTCAAATTATCTCCACTCACAACGGCTGTCAAATTCCAATTTCAGACATGATAACTGTCTATACTATGGTCTTATTTGACTCCAGACTTTTTTTCTTTTAAGTCAAATTTGTTTAATCATATGGTGTTTTGGTTTGTGGAAAAATATGAGGTAAAGCCTTCTATATTACTCTGAAATTTTCTTTTTCTTTTAAGTGATATACCATAGGCATCTTTATAAGTCATTGCATACAGTTCTGCTCCATTATTTTTTAGTGGCTGCATAATATTCCATAAATCATGTACCATTATTTATTCTACTAACCTTTTATAATAACTGTTTAAATAATTTCCAATTTTCGGCTTTTCAAACACTGCAGGAAACATCTATATGCAAAAACCTTTACTGACTGACTTCTGAAGCACAGATCTCCATTGCTGTAATGGCTCTGTTAATGCAAAATTTCTATTCTGCACTCCACCAAAAACTTATCACAGAGAATGCTTTGTTGTTGTTGTTCTAGTCCTTCCTTTTCTTCCCTTCCCCCTTCCCTCCCTTCCTGCTTCCCTCCATAACTCCCTCCCTGCCTCTGTTTCTCTCCCTCCTCACCTTCCTATTTGGTTTAGTCAAAATGGTTAATATATGAGCTTACTCAAGTATATCAATCACTCCTCTGATGGTTTAGCTGTCCTACTGTTGCTAACTGTGTACCATGAGCCCTCTCCGAGAAGAACCGGTGTCATATTTCCTTCTCCACAACTGGAACCAGCTCTTCCTTCAAGAAACTCAAATTATTTTTTATTGGAAAATAGCATTTAGAGGCTATCATTTGGGATCAGGAGTGTTCAGTATCATCGGGTTCCATTACTTTTAAGGGGGACAGAACTAAAACATACAGGATACAGGTATATCCTGTAGAACATTTACCTAATTAATGTTTACCGAATAGGGGGACTTTTGACTTTTAATATCCTAACTGACAGAGGATATATAAACCTCTTGCAACCTCATTTTTCAGCTGATATTGGTACAGGCATCAAATGGAATATTTACTTATATTTTTCATGTCCAGTACAGTATCGTGAACAACATTATGTGGTGGAAGAGCATTGGAGTTACCTTCCAACGTGGTAAACACAATAAGAATTATATACAGACATCTTAAAATGTACATTGAATGTAAACAAAGAGGCCATATGCTTCAAGTCAGCTTAGAAAGCTTGCAGAATCATACTCAAAGTGATGATACACCTTTCTTTTAAAAATAGGTGGGTACTTCTTATATCACCACATGAAGGCGTTTTTCAACAGAAAAATAAGCAAATCTACATTTTGCAACTATTTCTTCCTTCAGTTTGAATACCATTTCTGAGGTCTTATCAAAGCTTTGCTGCCCAGCAGTTTTCACAGCAACTCTAAGACATAGCGAATCTCTATTTAGTCCTATCAAAATGACTGTCTAAAATTGTCCCTTTGTCCTTTCTCCAAATCACCACCTTCCGCAAATGGTAATGACAGTTTTAATCCCTATCCCTTCCTCCTTTCTTGGCTTTCTTTAGCTTGGTAAAAAACAGTCCACTATAGGGTCTTTTCTTGAATTTATTTAAATTTTGATTTTTAAACAATTTTTTGATTGCTGTGTTTTATTTGCGATACCATATCATAAACACCATGCGCACAGCCCATGTAGCTATACACAAAGCAACCCTGTGTTAGTGACAATTGCTGGATAATCAAGAACGAATGTTTAAACATTTTAGATCCTATCAAGATAGTCTGTTACTTTTCTACATGCATTATTACCTATTTGCTAGTTTGTAGGAAATAGCTCTGTTTGGGGTTTACTTTCCATTCATTATAATTTTCCCATTTAAAACAATAAAAATGTGCTTGCAATTTGTGTTTTTGGGAAGAGATTACTGATCTAAGCAAAAAAAAGTTCGGTATTTTTTTTAAGAGAAAAAAGAATTCATACTGTTATTTCCAAATCCAATTAACATTATGAGATTTTAATGCACTCCTTTTACTTAACACATTTCATTAAAATCTTGGCTTCTAACAAACTTAAGATAAATGGCTATTGGCTTTATTCGGCATATATTATATGCCTTTTTGTTTTTAATTTTGCTTTTGGAAAATGTAAAATATTATAAAATTATCAGAGTTAAGATTCTGAGAAAAGTGTATATTCAGAGAAATTCTATGTCTTCAGCATTCTGTTCCTTTACTTAGATTTTTTGGTTTCTGTTTTCAATGTTTCTTTTTGAAAAAAAAAAGTATGTATTTTTTTCTCATTTTTTTAGCTGAATGACAGCACACTTATATACTGTTTTTAAACCTTGTTTTTTAACTTAATATTTCCTGGGGAATATTATTTTTATACCTTCCTTATAATTTTGGGTAATTCCAAGGGCAAATCTCTATTTGTTGCATTTTTAACATTACTTTTTTTGTTAATCAGGAGCATATATTGTTAATTATACAATTCAGAATATTTGCTAATTTTACAAAATGATATCATTTTAAAAATTTACTTTCCACTCAAGCATTAGCATCCTTCCATCAAATATGATGCAACTTTTGTTTAGCTATATAATAGTAACGTAATTAATCCTGGATGCATGAGACTCAGATGACTATTCTTCTATAAATGATTGCAAAACCATCCTGGTCATCTTGCCTCCATGTTGATCTGTACTGATTTAAGTAACACACTGCTGTGTTGGCATCAGGTAGCCATGGTACTGTGGTGGTGGCAATAGAAAGACATCTTTCATTTTGTTAATAAGTGATTTATTCTACTATTACCTAAGACAACAGTTTTCTAGATGTTGGTTGCCACTCAATTAATAGATCATGAAATCAATGACAAGGACATTTAAAAAATGTAATAGAAAGGCATATAATAAAATACAACTAGAGTGCATGAAAGAAATATTGTCTTCTGCAACTTTGTTTTGTTTTGTTTTTTTTGAGTTGGAGTCTCACTCTGTCACCCAGACCGGAGTGCAGTGGCCGCTCCTGGTCACCGCAGCCTCGACCTGCTGGGCTCCGGCGATCCTTCTGCCTCCACCTCCCAAGTAGCCGGAATTATAGGCATGCGCTACCACGCCGGGCTCATTTTGTATTTATTGTAGAGATGAGGTCTTACCAAGTTGCCCAGGTGGGTCTTGAACCCACGGGCTCAGGAAATCCACTCACCTCAGCCTCCCAAAGGCACGGGATTACAAGCTGAGCCACTGAGCCTGGCTGCAACTTTGTTTTAATTATACATACCTGCAGATACTTATACATAAATATGCAAATACAACTTGTCACACACAACCGCCTCCCCTCTTGCACATGAGTGGTGTGTGTGTATACCTATTTGCTTGTAATGTCAAATATATTTGGTTTTGGTTGCAGTCTAAAAAAATTGACAAAACACAGATCTAAACTGATTTCAATGGCAAAAAGTGCCAAGAATCATCTTATTCACTAGCCTAAGTGATATGGGTGAACTATGACCTTTTACTGTAGAAGTGTGTGTTACTATGTCTGAGCTTAAACTTTAAATGTGTATACAATATTGTCCTAAAGATGCATGGAAACAAAACAATCTTCTGACTCTCATGTAGACAGGAAAAAAATATATAGTTTCTCTTTAATATTCCAACATCTTTAAAAACATAAGTTCAAAAGTATGAACTCTGTGTGTAGAAACAAATGTAGGAATCTATCTCTGGAAATGTTTTACAAGACAAAATATCCAGTTTAATAGAATTAAGTAATAATTTTACATAATTTTGTTATACTAGCTCTTTTGCTTTTGCATATTCACATTGACTAAAAATATGGACCTCAGAACATTTCCAATTATATCATGCCTGAAACTTTTTTGGCAGCACAAACTTTATATGACTGACTAATAATGGTTTGTTCAAAATAAAATAAATGTTAATTTCCAATAGTATTAAATCAGTTTAAATTTCTAGAAAAATACGACCCTAAAAACTTAAGCAGAAATAAGAAACTATTGTTCATCAACATTAACATATACTTTAATGTTACAATTTAAAATCCTGCTAGATACCATAAATTAAAAAGCATATATTTGGATGGAATGCATTCTCAAAATTCCTAAATCAAGCTCGCTGCTCCAAAAATGAGTCACAAGTTCTTAGCATTTAAAACTTCTCATATGAAAAAAAAAGCAAGAAAATTTCCAAAATATTGTTATTTTAGAATAAAAGGAAATGTGGTCATGATGGATAGAAGTACAATTTGTGTATCCCTTATGTGTTTTAATCTCCAGTGCATTTTAATCTTACCGGAATTCCTCTTCATGTTCTGAATATTTGTGTATATTCATATTCAAAATATTACAAATAAGTTGTTTTGTATACTGTATTTATGAAACATATTTATTCAAAGACATTTTCTCTGCAAAACAAAGCAGGGAGTTGTGCAATTATTTGTAAATCACATATATGCTGAGCATCATGCAAACAAATTAACTTTTTACTTCTCCCTCCAGACACAATTACTATCCTGTCTATAAGTTTTATAAAGAATAAGGATGCCTTTACAAGAATTATTTCATTAAGAATTTCAAAACTTCACTTGACTTTGGTTTCATAGCTACTGCTGTTTAAAATCAGAGGGAAAACATTTAAGAGCATATGTGTTTCTCAAATTAAAGAACAATTAATTTAATGAAAAAGACAGTCTTACTTTGGTCTTTATCTTTCCATTAAAATTTTACAAGATAAATGTGCTCCAAATATATTCTGCTAGATTATATTCTAAATGTAGTATAAGATAGCTCTTATACTTTGAACATTGCAGCAGGCTATTTTGTGCATGCTATTTTTACAACTCTCTCATATTTTCTACATTTTGGCACCGGCGTTTTTATGTCCTTAGATATTCTTTGACTTCTCAAATCCACATTTAAGGAACTAAAACATCTTATCACTTTTTGTTTGGCATTAGTTAGAACTGGGCTGAAATGTTTTTCTTTTTTAAAGAGTACAATCTTTGTAATATATTTCTTTTAAAAAATATATATTAATATTTTCTAGCTTTCTTGAAGTATGATTGACAAAAGTTGTACATACTTAAGGAGTATGCAGTAATGTTCTTGTATATATATATATATATATATATACACTGTGACCACCATCAAGCTAATTAACATACTCAATACCTCACATAGTCACCTTTTGTGTGTGTCTGTGGTGAGAACACTTGACGTCTATTCTAGTGGCAGATTTTAATATGCAGTATATTATTATTAGCTATAGTAACCATGGTATACATTAGGTCTCCAGAGTTTACTCATCTTATAACTACAGGTTGTCACCCACTGATGAACATTTCCCCATTTTTCTCACCCCCAGACACTGGTAACTACTCTTTTATTTTGTTTCTATGAGTTCTACTTTTTAAAGATTCCTTATTTAAGTGAGATCACTTAGCATAATGTCCTCCAGGTTCATCTATGTTGTTTTAATGGGAGAATCTTTAAAAAATATTTTCAATTAAAAAAATTAACTGTGCTTTAATTTATGTTAAACTACTTATTAGTTACTTCCTAAGATATTTCTTAAAATATTTCAGAGATCACTCAAAACGAATGAAACATTAACAGAATGTGAATTCAACTGCTAGCACTTAATGACTTTTTTAGAAAGCAAATTATTTCTATGAATACTGGAAACCCGTTTAATAAGGTCTGTTCACAACAATCCAACAGATTAAAGTTTTACTGACCATATTGCACCAATACTCCAGAGCTGTGCTCCTCAAGTCACCATCCTATCCTAAAGAATGTGAACCACTAACATTAGTGAAATCCATGTTTGAAGGCAGGTACTGGGAGTTCTCCTATACTACTTCAGAGCCTCTTCATATCACTCAGTGGACTATTCAATTAGATGCTTTATACCACATTAAAAAAACAAATAAGGGGACCTTGACTATATTAATAATTTTGATAAATATTAAAATAGGGTTTTAATTTATTAAGTGCTAACTGTTGATGTTATATGAGCTTCAAACTTGTAATTATTTTATTAAGAATATAGATCCAGACCCTTTTTGCTCAAGATTTCTGTCTGAATAACAGCTGAAAGGGCAACTATATCCTTTTATTGTCAGAACCACAGAGCCCTGGGTAAAACGTTTCAACAGTTTTGTTCCAAACGTCTTTGAATTGTTGTTCATCTTGAGTTCATGATGTACAAACCTTGAATGCAATGACTATCTATACAGATGTTGATTTGCTTATATTTCTGCAAGAATGGTTAGTAGTGAAAGGAAAATGGTTAAGTATTACAGTGGACTTTACATTAAATATTATGAAGTAACTTCAGTACTACTAACAGAAATAAAAAATATATTCATTTTAGGCTCTGCATTAAGTGTTTCAAATAAAAAGGCACATATTTAACAGAAATATATCTAAATATATATATTTATCTTCTTTGTATTGATTTTTATTGATTTCATATGAATTTGTGCTTATGTCTGCTTATGTTACTGTTTGCTCGTGTTCCATTAGTCTACTGACAGGAAGAATGGTGGATGTTGAGGTTTGTTTGGATACAAAAGGAACAGACGGTGAGTAGGACTAATTAATAAATTTGATGATTTTTGCAATTTTGCCAGCTTTAATATTTAAAAGGCTAATAAAGTAGTGACATTAATTTAAAAAGTGAGTTTTTATGTCTAGTCTTTTCCTTTTTGTATGAGTATAAATGACTGTTCGAAGCAGCAACCTGCCATACGCAAGAACTCACACACTGCCAGAGACTTGGATATAAAACATGAGTCACGCCATGTGGTCACAATTGGCTAAGTACAGGGTGTAGATGAGTTGGATGGCCACCAGAACTAGAGTGCAGGGACATGGGGAGAGTAGGATAAGTATGAAAGCCTGAGCTTTTCTGCTTTTATCACTTTTTATATTTGCTTGGATATACAAGTTTGAGAGAAGTATTCGTAGGCTGAAACAATGGAAATCTAGATGTTATTGTATCAGCTTGCCCATTTTTATTTCTGCATTAATTCAAACAAACAGAATAGAACAGAGAATTGAAAAAGTTAACTAACTAGAATTCGACAAAAATGTCCTTCAACAGTAGCTGCCAGTTTCACATTACCTTGTCACAGTCACACCTCATTAACAGAAAAACAAATACAAATAAACAATGACAAAAAAATGTGCTGAGGGCATCAGAGTTAACATAACATCAAAAAGGCTGGTTGGTTTCAAAAGTATGGGGGAGGGACAAGTAAATAGGTGGAACACAGAGGAATTTTAGGATGGTAAAACTATTCTGTATGTCAGTCATACATTTATCAAAATCCATAGAATGTACAACAAAAAAGGAAATCCTAAAGTAAGCTATGGATTTTATTTAATAACAGCATATTGATATTGGCTTATCAATTGTAACAAATGCATCACACAAATGAAAAAGCTAATAATAGAGGAAACTAGTGCGAGGAAAATAAGAGATATATGAGAACTCACTGCACCATCTGACCAATTTTTCTGTAAACCTAAAACTGCTTAGAAAAATAAAGTCTATTAAAAAGTTTTAGAAAATGACTGGTAGATTTCTAAAAATATAATATTTCTTTAAAAAATCATCAATGTGTTTTGGTTGAATGCAACGCTACACTTTATAAAAATCTTTGATCTTATAACTCTCAACTCTGACTAAATCAAAGACAAAAATCTCAGAGCAGAGGATGTACTAATGGAATCTTCTTGATGATATACATTTTGGTGTTATTACTCCCAGGCTAGATTTACCATTTTTCTCAACTTTTTTCACCCTTTATTTTTGCTTTCTTATTGCATGACTCTCTCATAAAGACCGATATAGCCTTATCAGGTTGAAATAATATGTATCTTCTATTATTATTATCCATTAAAAAACAATTCAAGATACCTTTGCTATGCTGAACATTGTCTTGTCATTCCTTTACCCAAAAACTTCTTATGCTACCCTAATACCTCAACAGAAAGGTGAAGCTTTATAGCCTGGTGCTCAAAATTTAAGAAGCATAGGCTTAGCACTGTCTTTTTAATTTAACAGCCTATTGCTTTCACAGTTTAAAACTCAAAGTAGTCTATTAGTTGTTCTCAGAATGTGCTATTTTCTTATATCTTTAGAGACACTGTCCATGCTAACCAATTAACTAATCAATACATTTACCACTGGTAACTTCAAGGTACTTTTCTCTATGTGATCTCTCTTTCTCCTATGATTGCACTCTCTTCCTAATCTGTAACACATTGACTTCCCTATATTGTCCTAATACAATTTTTTTGCTTATTATTTAATGAAATACCATATAGTTATTAAATGAATAGGCTAAGTCTACAGATAGCAATATGATTACATTTAAGATAAAATTTAAAACACTCAAAGCTGTACTATATAATCTCTTTTGGTATGTTAATACATCTAGATGGCATAATAATGGAAAAGCAATAATGAGAACAACTCAATTCCAGAGTAGTAGTTACCTCTAAAAATGAAGGTTGAAGAATCATGACTGGAGCTTTTTAAAGTACAAATGAAAAAAACAGTTGTTAAATTTAAAAAGTGAGATGGGGAGGGCATTTTTAAATTGTACTCTATCCTTTATGTTTGTTTTAATCTAAATAAGTTAAAAATAAAGAAAATATGGTATATATACACAATGGAATACTATCTAGCCACAAAAAAGAATGAAATCTTATTAGTGGCAGCAACATGTGTAGAACTGGAGGTCATAATGTTAAGTGAAATAAGCCAGGCACAGAAAGACCAATAGTGTGTGTTCTCATTCACATGTGGGAACTAAAAAAGTTGATCTCATAAAAGTAGAGAGTATGACGACAGTTACCAGAAACTGGGAAGCTGAGTGGGGATGAAGAGAGGTTGGTGACATTAAAGGATGAAGAGAGGTTGGGTTAAAAAACAGAATGAGTAAGATGTATTGTTTAACAGCACAGCAGGGTGACATTAGTTAATAATAATTTTTGTATATTTCAAAATCGAAGTGAAGATTTAAAATGTTTCCAACACAAATAATTTGATTTGTTATACATTCTATGCATGTATCAAAACATCACGTGTACTCCATAAATTCAGTTATGTATCAATTAAAAAAACAATAAAAATGTAGTAATGATCATACTACAAAAGGAATGAATGATATCCAAGGAAATTTGGTTTGAATCTCTGCTTTGCTACTTTTTTTTATTATGCAATGTTGGAGAAATTGACTTACTCTCTCTGATTTAGTTTCTCATGTGCAAAGGGGAATCTCTCACTCTCTTGCTTTCTCTTTCTCTTTCTCAAAACACATTATCTGTCTCTGTGCTGAGTGCATTATAAATTATTAATAAACATATTATCTCAATTTCATGCTCATTAGCTAATGGAGTCAGTACTAGTCATTCTTGAACTTCTCTGATATTTGACACCTCTCACCACTTCCTCCTCTCTGGAACTCTTCTGCCAGTTTTTATCCTAATTATTCTGACCCCTCTTTCTCAGTCTCCTACACAGATTGCTACTTCTCCAACAGGGTCTTAAATATCAATTTCCCCTATGGCTTTACCTGTGGCTCCTCTTCCTTCTTCCTTCCTTCAAATGTCTTTTCCACCTCTTTCTTCTCATCCCCATTTCTACTTTCCTGGAAGCCATCCTTGTTACTTCTGTCTTGGATTGTTTCAATAGCTTCCTCTTCCCTATTTTTCCACTTCCAGTTTTACTTCCTCTAATCCACATACTACCTCACCATCAAACAATTCTTTCTATAATACAAAAGTACAGATACTATATCCCTACATATACACACATATATATTTTTTTGTGGTTCTCAAGAGTTTAAGAAAAAGCCCATCCTTGGTATGGCATATGTAATTCTGTTGACCTTCCTGGACTCAGGTATATTCTCCCTAGTTCACTCTACTGTAATCACCCATCCAGCATGCTTCTTCTACCATGCTAATTTCAGTGATATGTTTAAATGTCTGACTCGAGTATGAAATTTCTTTTGGAGTAATGATTCTATCTTTCCATCTCTAAAGCCATTATTAGTACACAGAAGGCTCACAGATTCTCTTTGTTGAATGACTGAATGAAGTATAGCATAATGTTTCATATGCTTATTAGATTAGAGATTTGTTTATTTGTACTCTGGTACATAGGTTCTTGTGGTTAAGAAATTATATTATTCATTTTTTGGAATGCCCCACATTTCCTAGTACAGTGTTTCACAGAAAATCTGACATAAGTATCTGAGGAATGAATAAACACAATCCACTGTATGAATATACTATAATTTGTTTATCTGCTCATCTTTCATGCACATTTGGGTTGCTTCCAGTTATTGGCTAATAAAGAACATTTGTGTACAAGTTATTGTATGGAATTATGTTTTCATATTTCTTGAGTAATACTCAGGAGACAAAGTTATAGATCATATTGAAAGTATAGCCGGGCTCGGTGGCTCAGCCTGTCATCCCGTGCCTTTGGGAGGCTGAGGTGAGTGGATTGCCCTAGCCCGCGGGTTCGAGACCCGCCGGGGCAGCGAGACCTCATCTCTACAATAAATCAAAAAATCAGCCAGGCGTGGTAGCGCGTGCCTGTAATTCCAGCTACTCGGAAGGCTGAGGCAGAAGGATCACCGGAGCCCAGCAGGTCGAGGCTGCGGTGGCCGGGAGCAGCCACTGCGCTCCAGTCTGGGCGACAGAGTGAGACTCCGACTCAAAAACAAACAAACAAACAAAAAAGAAAGTATATGCGTTACATTCATAAATAGAGAGTCTACTAAAGGGGCCATGGAAATATATGGAGTTCAACTTAAAGAAAAATATAAGAAAATAATTGGAAAAAGAAATCTGTGAGAACATCAATCTAAAATGCTATCTTCTTCTGCTAGAGATAATTGCTATGACCTCTGGTTTTTATATTTGAAAGTTTTGCTGAAAATACTAGAAATATTAGAAGATATGGGAGGGAAAACAAGAGTTTCAGAGATAAAATCACAAATGTTTATCTTTTTCTGGCACTTGTTTAGTTGTTTGTCATTGAATATGTCAATTAACATTTCTAAGACTCAATTTTATCATTTGTATAATGTTAGGAAAAATAGCAGCAATCATTTATTGGATGGTTATTGTATGTTAGGCAGTGTGCTAATATTTATCATGGACTGCTGATTATAAAAATCACATCATACCTATGAATTAAGCCACTATTATCATCATATGATAATATATAATATTGGATTAATATGTGATGTAGTATGATGCTACTGAACAGATTAGTGGCAAAAACTAGGTTATAAGTATTATAGTGTATTATGTTATATATAGCATTCTTACATACTGTTCATAGATGAGAAACAAGAGTCACAAGCAAGTTTACCAAACTTACCAAAACTCAAAGAGTAATGAGATAATAAATTTTCAAAACAGGAAGCTGCTTACTGTGTCCACACTCTTAAATCCTGTGCTCTGTGATGTGTGTCATAAATGCAGGCACCAGTAGGATTGGTATAAATGTGAGACAATGTGTGGCAGATGCATGGTGCATAGTAATATGAAGTAAAATAAACAACAATAATAATATAAATATAGCACATGTTGTTCCTCCTCAACCATGAGTGCTCTAGGTCAGAGACAGTCAAACATATCTTTGTCCACTCTCATGATATCTAGAAATGTTCTGAATTAGTGACCCAATATAAAGTTTATGGATTATTCATTTTATGAGATCCTTTAATTACTGAATTTTACTTCATAATACTGCAAAACAAATGGTATGGTATTTATTTACTTTCATAATAATGCAAATATGGTGTCATATATACACTGGAAAAGGTATGTCTTGTCTTTTTCTGACAAGGATTGGTAAGAGTGAAGGATGGAACAGAAGGATGGAACAGAACTAGGACTCTGTTGCATGTGAATGAAACTTCAAATTCTTTAATATAGAGTAGTCTGGGAATGCCCTCCTCCCTCCTTAATGATTCACAAGAATCTTACAGATTTGACTTAAAGTGTCACTATCAGTATTTTCCGAAATCTACCATTTTAAAACTAAACTAATTTCAAAATACAGTTAATAAAAGGGGTCTTCTTCTCTTGGCTATTTAAAAATCAACTTTATTGAGGACTAATTTGCTGCAACAAAATGCTCCTATTGTAAAATAATTGTCTTTTCAAATGTTTATACACTCATGTAACTACCATAACAATAAAATTATGGGAACTTTCCTCATCTCCCAGTATTCCTTTTGTCTCTTCCGGTCAATACTCACCATCCACATTCTTAAGCACATGCTGAATGGCTTTCTCTCACTACAGATTATATTTGCCCTGTTAGGGTTTCATGCAAATCAAACCATACAGTATGTACTCTTTTTAGTCTCGCTTACTTCACTCAGTTTAATGTTTTTGAGATCTATTCGTGTCATTGTATCCGCAGTTCATTCTTTTTCTGATACTCAGCAATGTTCCACTGTGTGAATACAAGACAATCTGTTTATATGCTCATCTTTCATAAACATTTGGGTTGCTTCCAACTATTGGTTAATAAAGAATGTTTGTGTAGAAGTTATGGTGAGGAAATGCATTTTCTATTTCTTGGGTAATACTTAGGAGGAAAAGTGATGGATCACACTGCAAGTGTATGTATAAATACCTAAGAACCTGTCAACTGTTTTGCAAACCGGTTGAACCATCTTACATTCCTGTCACTGATCTGTGAGAGCTCCAGTAACATCTCTTTTTCTCCAACACTTGTTTTTGTCAGTCTTTTTCATTTTAGTCATGGTGCTGACTGTTCCTCTTAACAAATCCTAACAGAGATTAGGATTTTATAACATAGCTACATATCCATTATACATATATATAAAATCATGATAGTAGTTTTTTAAACATAAAATTGTAAACCATAATTTACAATAGACTGAGATCATCATTTTCAAAAAGAGAAATAGAACAGAAAAAAATTTAGGCGCATTATGTGTGATAAGGCATGCATTAATAATGGGGTAAAAATTGGAATATGGAATGGGGGTGGGGTTGAAATTTTTTTTTTTTGAGTTGGAGTCTCACTCTGTTGCCCAGACTGGAGTGGAGTGGCCGCTCCCGGTCCCCGCAGCCTTGACCTACTGGGCTCCGGCGATCCTTCCGCCTCCGCCTTCCAAGTAGCTGGAACTACAGGTGTGCCCAGCTAATTTTTTATTTATTGTAGAGATGAGGTCTCGCCAACTTGCCCAGGCGGGTCTTGAACCCGCGGGCTCAGGCAATTCACTCACCTCAGCCTCCCAAAGGCACGGGATTACAGGTTGAGCCACCAAGCCTGGCTGAAATTTTGATATTACAATGGTTTTTGGCCTTCTGGAATCCAGGAAAATCTTATGCATTAGTATTTAAGTTCTGTTGGGTTTTATTGGTTGTTACATGCGCAGCAGTAGCATTAAAACACAGCCCAAGCTAAGAGCTACGGAACTATGGTGAACAGAAGTCTATGACTGGATGACTGGAGGACTTTCTCTTGACTGACCGCATGATTTCAAAGTCATATAGAGAGAGGTACTTAAGTGTTCCCATTGGCTGCTGTTGGTTGCCTTGTGGATAATGCTTTTGCTTGGTCCTTGGTGTTTTGTATATGACTTGAGTTTTGAGGATTATATGAAAATATATTTTATTATTAATTTTATATGTTATTTAGGCTATCATGATGTTAAATTCTGAGAAGAAAAAAAGTTGACAATATCTAAACTAATACCTATTACCTGTATAAAAAATGTTTTCTCATATCAAAGTTATCTATAATTTTTTAAAAAATTATTATTTTTAGAATTATTTTACTTTTGTTGAAAAAATAATGACTAGGAATGTTTAAAAAGTTATATTTGTAGTATCACATATTCATATCAATTACTACTTTGCATATGTAATGCGATATTCTACAATTTATATAAGTAAATGAATTAATTTGTTTCTCAGCAATTACAAAGTTATAACTGTATATATTAAGTTATATTGTAAAATTATGTTATGAAGTTATGTTAGCTGTTTCTAGACCTACAATATAAATTTAACTCTTAATTTTATTTTGTTATGCTAAACTTACACTGAATTAAAAAAGTAAACTTTAGACTTCCTTTTTAGGTATAAAGCACAGTTATATACAGTATAAAGAGAGATACAGAATATTTGTGGTATTAAAATTTCATAGAGGGAGAGAGTGGGAAAAAATAATAAGGAGAAATATTTTTAAATGGCATTTTCAGTTTATGCTTATACTTCCTATGACTACATGTAAAGTTATACACTTATTTAAAACTCTACATAGCATATATACCTATGCAATATATACAATATACTTATATGTGTGTGTATACATATGCCACACACATACTGGTTTGGAATATAAATGCATTTCTTATTGTAGATAATAATTATAAAGAAAAACCTGAAACAAAACAAAACAAAACAGAGACAAGGAGATGAATCAGACATGGATCTTAATGGTAATAATAAATCTGTCCTTTAATGACTATCTCCTAGATGTCAGACATTTTGCTAAGCACACTGCATAAGCATTCAGTATTTTATTCAATCTTCTTTAGGTGCTTACAGTTTATATATAAAAAACACAGTTTATTTTATGTCTCTGAGATTCTCTGATACATAAAATACCTACCTGATCATAAATAGCAAATTAGTGGCAGACCTGAATTCAAATTCAAATCTGGCTAACTCTAAGGTCTAACTCTTTTTCCTTTAACTTCCCATCTCTTCTCAACCTCAAAAAGTGTGTAGGATAGTAGTTATAAAAATATATAATGATGAAAACATCAGTAAACATAACCAATGCTATGAAATAGCTCTAGACAAATTATTTTATTGAACAAGCATTCGTGTACATTGGTTGGCCCACAGCTTTGGAGTGTGATTTGCTGCTTCACACGTAAATAAGGCAAACGCTACTGTTGAATTCGTGATGATTAGTGTTAGGGTTAAGTGAGACAATCTACAAAAAGGGCTGAGAGTGCAGTAACAGCTCAATTATTTTTAAGTTTTATTAGCTGGATATTATGAAGGCCGTAAACCTACCTGAACTCTCACAATCTCATTATACACGAACATTTACAGACCCTGATAAAGCCATGCAAGGACAAAGTAAATCCAGTTATTGCTATGGGGATTCAAGATGCAAAGGTGGCGGTGGTATTTGGATGAAACAAATGCAGGAGAAAGACCTTCACCTGAACTCTGAGAAATGGCTGGGCTTTGAAAGGTAGAAAAGAAAGAGAACTTATTTCAAGCCAGGGCCAGAAAAGAAACAAGATACAGAGCAGGAAACGAGTTTGATGTTCAGGGAATCAGACTTTCTGGAACATAGACTTGGTGAATAATGGAAGACAAAACGAGAGATGAGGGCTGACACTAGAATAAGATGGTGAGGAATTTGTGCTCAATTCTCTGAGCAGATGAAAGTGATGGCTGTTTCTGGTCAGATGACCGAAATGATGCCTTTTAAAGCTTAGTCGTGACACTAAACCAAAGTGGGAGAAAGACTTGACGCTCGAAAACTAGTAATAACATCACTGTGTTAAATTAGACATACATGCAAAATGAGGTAGATGAAGGTGTCAGTGATGAAAATGAAATAAAAGTTTAGGCTGGAACAGATATTTTCCCCTTCCCCAAAACAGTCAATTGTGTTTGGATGGAATATAGGAAGAAAAAGTAATTAATGACTACTATGTGATTTCAAGGTCTCAAAGAATATGAGAAAACTGGGCTATGAATAATGCAGAAATAAATAAAGGGATTTAATACAGCTTTGGCTATGTACTTATATGCATGTAATTATGCTAGATATAAGATAGGTTCAGATGAAATACTAGAAGTCAAAAATATGGTCAGGTCTTCAAATGTAATTTTGAAAACCATGAGCATGGCGATAATGGCCAAAGCTCTCAGAATGACTATGTAGCTAAGGGAAACAAGGCTGACAAAGGTGATCAGATTTTTTAGGATTGCAGGAATGAAATACCACATACGATATCCTCTTTAGTTCAGGTGACAGGGGTCTCTGCTTGTATCTGCATTAATTTATTCACAGATGTCTGAAAGATCTTTTCTTTCTCATGTCAAGGAGGAAAAACCTCTGTCTCTCAAATTTGACTATCCTCCAGTTTTTCCTAAGTGTCCCTGAACAGATAAGGTTTTCTTATCTGCTATACTATGTATAAGAAGTATGAAGACATTCAGTGGGGAAGATCACTATTAGCATGTTACATTTATTATCCATTCTTCTAAAATACAAGGTTGTCTTTATAATTTTTTTGTAATATATATGTTTGTCCATCAATTTATTTATGCTTTTGTTACAAATGTTGGAATTAGGTAAGTTTTATTCATATGCACCGTATATCCTAAAGAACAGAGAGTTGCATACCTATTTTGGGCGGAAAGTTTCTAGGTTTCTAATGGCAATGCATATTGATTCATATATTGATTAATTAGGAATCATTCATAGGGTCTGGTCAAGATGTTGCCTATCCTAGATGAGCAAATGAAGTACATGCTGCCATTTGCCAAAATAAGAAATAGATGGAAGGAAACTTGATTAACAAATGAATCTGAATCTTAATTTGATATTAAGAGAAAATAATTTCAAGTAATTAAGCACTGTTTCAATATTCAATCTTTGCTGAAATGAGAAATATGGAGAGATATATGTATCTGTATGTATTTTTATTTTGAGATTGAAGAAAGGCAATTGAAGGCTACAGATGTAAAATTACTTATATGCATTTACTTTTTGTTTTGGACTAAAACTTTAACAAGGCTTAAATGTTTTGAGGTTTAGCATCATTTATGAGTTACCATACCTGATTTCACAGATGTTAATTTAGGCTCCCTTACTGATATTTATGAACATTGATGGAATGTGTGTTATTCCATAGAAATATTTCTTTTTTATTGCAAACTACTTTGCCCAAAAAATGGGCTTCCTTGTTTCAGATAAATTTATTTTCATAGCACACTAAAAAAAGTTTGTCTTTGTTTTGTATTTGATGCAAAGTTTTTTATAGTGAATTTCACAAAACTTCTTTTAATAAACTGTTTACTTGAAAATAATTTTTTATTAGTAGAGGATGCAGAAAAAATAGATTTAATTCATACTCACTGTGGTAGTGTTGCTGGCAGGGAACGTCTAATAATTGAATGAACTTGTCTGTAAACATCCAGTTTAGACATGCATCGGCAGGAAGTGTGATTGGCAAAACTGATTGTTACTGGTTTAGGGCCTTGAGAGAGAGGCACTGTAATTTCAAACAACTACAAAGAAGGGACAAAAAGAAGAAAAAATTATATAGATGCTGTAAAGCACTTTTATGGTAAATGTTGGAGTCCAAGAAAGAGTGAGATTAACTCTTTATAATTAAGTAGTGCTGCATAACAAATGCAGGAAACTATTGTTTCTTATCATTACAAAGTAAAATCTATTTTTATCCTAATCAGTATCTTTTATCAGAATAACAAATAGTCCATATGCTTATCTTATGTCACTAGTTATGAAGCATATAAGAATTATGATAACCAACTAATGATTACAGAGCAGAGATGTGGTAGACCAATGTGTTCAAAAAAAAGAACTGTTTCAGGGACCTAGATTATTTGATATCAAAGTGCAAAGTTTTCCAGGGATTTTAAAAGTGGCACAGAAATAAACATCTTTGTGATTTAAGAATAAAGCTATTGGTCACACAACCCAGAAATGCCTGTTTACGTCCTATTTTAGGTAAACGGAATATATAGACATAAATTACAAAGATATAAAATAAATTTCCACTTCAAATTAAATTTATTTCTCAATGTACATTTTTACATTTCTCAGATCTCTTATGAATTTACTTTGCTTAAAATAAAATAAACATATTCATTATTTAATGGATAAAGCTGTGTTTCTGCTATCTTGACAATGGCATTATGAAAATAATGAGCTTAGGGGCTGGCTCAGTGGCTCGTGTCTGTAGTCCCAGCACTTTGAGAGGCTGTGGTAGGAGAATGCTTGAGTTCAGGAGTTCCAGATCGGCCTGGGTACCATAGAATGACCTTGTCTTTACAAAAAAAATTAAAAACTTAGCCAGGCATGGTGGTGCTTGCCTGTAGTCCCAGCTATTCAGGAGGCCGAGGTGGAGGGCTACCTGAGCCCAGAAGGCTGAGACTGCGATAAGCTGAGATTGTACCACTGCGCTCCAGCCTGAATGACAGAGTGAGTCTGACTCAAAATAAAAGTAAAAATAAAAAGGAGAAGAAGAAAATAATGAACTTAAAATAAGGTAAAGCATTTTACATTATTCTGGATTACAGTCAAAATGTAGTTTAAAGTCTTATTCCAAATACCTTATTTAAGAAGAAATTCACTTGCTCTCTTCCTTTAAAAAAAAAATTAAGATTATATGCATGAATAAATTAATGATTAAATAAAACAAAGTGGATTTAAATTCTTAAGGTTTTTAAGTTCTAAATTATTACTAGCAAAACAAATGGTAAAAATAAACTCCTGCTCTCTAACTGCTTGAATAAGGTCAGTTTGTAGTCACTTAACTACAGTAGAGCCATGTATTTTTTTGTATCTTTATGGCAATCTGAGTGGTGCTGAAAAAAATAAATGGCATACTTCAGAACCTTGTGACATGGCTCCTTGCTGAAATTTCATGCCATCAGTTGAAGAACATTGAAAGTATTTAGGGAATATAATTATTTGACAATTTTGTCCACACCAACAGGAAGACTTTTTAATGTAATTTGAACAATAAAATACAGTTATATCTCAATTATAAAACCTCATTTTCTTCATTTGAAATGTATCCATTACATATTCATGTAAAATTCAGCTAGTTTTCTTAGCTTTATTTTCATAAACTTTAGAAGAAATGGGCACAGGTTACAACCAGACGGTGTACTCTTATTAGCTTCCCTACTTATAAGTTGTATGTATTTGGAAAAATTATTTAACTTCTCCAAGTCACAGTTTTCTTTAATAATCAGTTAACTGAGGATCAACATTTGACTCACTACTTCTTGAGTTAAGAAGATTACATAAACTAATGTATATGAATGTGACACATATATGATTATATATATAGTTTGCTGTACAGATGTTCACTATATCATTTGCATAAATCCTTCAGGTTCTAGCTAGGTATTCTCCAGAACACTGCCTGTTCTGCTTAGATAACCTCAAGGTATGATATCAGCATATGCCAGTATTATGAGTTGATTAGTTTCTTCTCTAAAAAGACATTTGTTTATACAGTTTGAATAAAACCTTTTAGTAGGTGAAATGTTGCAATGGCAGAAATCTTTTGCACTAGGTATACCTATTTTAAAAGAGATAATTCTACAGTGTTAACATAGCTATAATTTTTTTCTCTCTTAGGCTATCTGTGGACCTTACATTAAAAATCAGCACTACGCAAGACACAAGGTGGTTTAGAAAATAAATAACTTTAATACATTTATAAATTATTTATTTATTTATTTATTTTTGAGTTGGAGTCTCACTCGGTTGCCCAGACTGGAGTGCGGTGGCCGGGAGCAGCCACTGCAGCCTCGACCTGCTGGGCTCCAGCGATCCTTCCGCCTCAGCCTTCCGAGTAGCTGGAACTACAGGCACGTGCTACCACGCCCGGCTGATTTTTTGATTTATTGTAGAGATGAGGTCTCGCTGCCCAGGCGGGTCTCGAACCTGTGGGCTCAAGCAGTTCACTCACCTCAGCCTCCCAAAGGCGTGGGATTACAGGCTGAGCCACCGAGCCCGGCTATAAATTACTTATTTAACTCATATTTATATAACATACAATTTGCCCGATTAAACTCTGTAATAGAGTAAATAGTAGGAAGTGTATAGGTCAGCAGACAAAAGCTCAAGAATTTATGTCTAGTAGGCAGTTATACATATGTGTCTAGTGCTTAGGAGAGTTATTTAAAAGTCAGGAACATTTAAGTTGTAACTGAAGTCTTGGTTATTGATGCGATGACTTGGTGAGAGCATTCGGAATTAAGAGAAAATGTCCAATAATAGAAACCTGGGGGATAGGAACATTTAAGGGAGTTGGAAGAGGCAGATGAACTACGAATATGTCTAGGAAGAAGTACAGCATGACAATGGAGGATCAGGAGGTGATACCCTTAAGCCGAGGGCCACCAAAGAACAAGAGGAAGCTTCAAAGAGGTGTGTGCGGTCACAGGGCCCAAAGTCTCCAGGACAGTAAATGCAAGAAGAATTGAACAGAGAAGGATGGCACCGGAAGTGGCCGATGGCTGTGGCAAGGCAGAAGCTGAAGGAGAGGTGCAGTGGTGGGAATAGAGGGACAAGAAGGGGTGCCTCATGTGGCTATAGGGAGAGGGCTCCAGTGTCTAAGGTCACCAAGAACAACTTTGCTTACACAGTGCTTGTATTCACTGCAGAATCTGGCATTGTCTCAAGTGACACAGGGCAAGGCAGAGCCCAATAGAGAAGGCAAGGCACTATGAGAGAGAACTAACAGCTCTTGGGGAAGAGTTGATGTTTTCCCATCTCTAACCCTTGGCATCCTCATTCTTGTTCCCAAAGATGGCTGCCCCTCCAGATCCACCCTGGGCCTGTTTTCCAAAGGGGAGGCAGATCACCATGAGCAACATCAGTGATCATGGCTAGACATCCATTCCAGGGGTGGATAATGTCTACCATTATGACTGCCCATAGATAACAAGTGTGCATTCAGGAATGGCGGCTTTGAAGAATGTTCTGGGAAGATGGAGAATGGTTAACTAACTGCCATGAAGAAAGCATCTTCCTGAAAAATGTATGCTTGGATCGATGCTTTCAAAGGCTGGAAGGAACTTGTGTTGGTGAATATACCAACTAAAATGATAAAGAGACAGGGAAAGAGGCACTAAAACCAAATCGCTGTTTAGAGAACTGTCTTTTCTGTATGTTGGAGACTTTTATAAGCATTAAAAAGACAGTGCAGTTTGAGAGAAAAATTTACTTGTAGCTTGACTAGCTAAATAAAGACAAAGGAAATCTTAATCACTGATAGGGCATGTCTCTTATTTGTCTCTAAGTAGGCAACTGGCAGGCTGAATTAAGTTAATTTGATCAAAAGAAATAAATCGGCTGAAAAATTAAAGTGAAAAACTTTTTTTCTCTTGAAGCATATCCTCTACCCCCAAAGTTTGATCTGAGGTTTTGTTTCCTTAATTCTCTATTTGACAAGCTCAGTGAGGAAAATTTTTAAGGATGATGTTTTTGACCAATGTTAGGAAGATTCTTGATAATTCAGTTTTATTTATCTATCAACTGTAGAAAAATTTGGAACATCTACTTAGAGTGTGCTATATGTGTATATTAATACATGCAGTACCTATGCTATCTCTTGTTATACACTGAAGAAGCCTCAAGTTTTATATTTCTTTTTGTACTGGTCTTATGTGTATGTATTGATTGACATATTTTTTTTCATTTAAAATGATCAAATGACGTTTCTACTGCCTAGTAAATTCCATTTTCTTGTTTACAGACCAATTTGTGATTTTTGTATACTATATTTAGCCCCTGCTGCAAAGACTGTCCACAAGCCTATTTTCCTAATTAGATAGCTTAGAAAAATTCAAACTTTTTTGAACTGAAAAATTATTAATAATTAGATGTGCATTATAAACTCACATGTCCCTCTTGAAAAATAAATACATATAGTTTTCAAATAACTGGCAATTTCCCTACTCTACCCAAGATGCAAGAATAACCAAGAGCTTAGTCTTACAAACAGAGAGAAATTATTTATAGTCATGGACATGCAATTTACTACTTCTGTGACTTGGAAAATTTTTCATAAGCCAGCATTTTATTGTCTATAAAACAGAGTTAATAACGGTGGTGAGTTCATAGTAATATTGTTTGGATCCTCTTCCTCTTCCGCCTCTTCTTTGTTATCATCACCATCATTATCATTATCAGCAACCAAGATTGAGTCAAATCTCTGTTAAAAAAAAGTTCCGGAAACTGCCAGGAGGAGAGCGGGAAGCAGGATTGGCAGTAGCGGGAATCTGCCTGGGGAAGGAGGTAGGGTACACCTCATCAACAAGGGTCCCCGCATAATGAACATTTGTATACCTAACCCTGAATTGTACCACACATCTTTAAAATAAAAAAAAATTAAAAGAAAGAAATTCTAGGTTTTTAAATTTCTGTTAAAAATCTATTCTTTCAATAAGTATTTATTGGGTACCTATATAATGCCATACTCTTTACTAGAATCTAGAGATAACAGTCATCAATAATGACTCTTTCTATCATATTCCGTGATCTATCACGTGCTTTACTACGTGCACAATAGTATTGTATTCTATATGTAAGTTTATGTAGTGCAAAATTTGTATTGTGTTCAGTATTAGCTAAAAATTCCATCTATATGTTTACTTAGTAAATAATTGATAATGTACTTAAACTATAATATAATTGATTTTAATATAATATTTTAAAAATGACAATCTCCTAAAATAATTTTAATGCAATAAGGTGAATTGTTCCTGAAAAATTCACAATATTTAACTTATGTCTAACTTAGGATATAAGGAATAATAATAAAATTCTTTATGGAGACTGATGTTATATACTTTTACATAAGCATATACTATCAGTATATTCCTATTAAAGTATTGCTAGTTTTAGAGACAATAAAAAGGACTTACATAAAAAAGAAATTTAAGCATGGCTGGAAATTGAAAAAAAAATCTGATTGTGTATTCTGTAAAACTGTAATAAACAAGAGGAAATGGCAAGTGTTTCCAACTGAGAGGTTCCCAGTTGAAATCTACTGGCATTCTTTAATAAGAATATTTAATAGTCAATTCTCGCCAACAAGAATGGACAGCAAATAAAGCCACATTTTGAAACAATAGCTTGTTTACACCAGCATAGCAACAGTTGTAAAGCAACAGTTCCTATTTCTACTTATCTTGCAGGGTATTCAAGACCAAGGTGAGGAACTTCCTTACTGAGAAGATTTGGGGTTATAATTTAGTACTAAATTCTAAAAGAATGTTTGTGTGGACACAAATATGGCATAAAAAATGCTATCCTTTAAAACAATTTTATACTTAAAATATAAACAGCTTCTCCTCATATCTTAGGATCTCAGTACCATATTTAATTTAAACATAAATATTCTAAATTGGGTTCATTAATTATAGAAATAATGGTATAGAACTTAATTAAGTGTAGAACTAAAATAAGTCCCTGGAGAATATGATTAACATTTGTAAAATCAGATGGAAAAATTATACATTTAATCCCTACACAACATTTAAATAAATAATCCCTAAAAATGGAAAAAAGGTGAAAACTGAGAGCTCAGTGTCAGCAATTCGACTTAGTATTCCAATTACATGACCAGTTATCAAGGGTCTATGGAACTTATATTGGGTCTATGGAAAAGCAGATAACGTACGAGATTTACATCTGGAGCTGAATTAATTTTAACATTGTTATACAATATGTAAAATGTAAGCACAATACTATCATAAAAATTAAAATCTGAATTCAGGAGTTTAAGTAATATTGAATAAAATCTGTGAATAACAGTTACTTGAGTTAGAAAAAAATGGTATTTTTCACAGATGCATTAATTATGTCCTTAAGGAAAATACTATTCTTAAGGAAACTTCTGATAACTGGTATTGGTGTGAATTCTTATTCCACATCAGGATAAAACCTGATTCCAGTAACTGTGGTTGCCAAATATTAATTTGCTAAAGATACAATACAAATCACGTTCCACTTGCTGAACATATGAATGTAATAAATTAATCTTCCAGACTGCTGCATCATTCTGTTTAATTAATGGAAGAAATATCTATGACTGAAGTGCAAGATAATACCTCTAAGTTTCTTTACACAGCTGAATATTTTACTTAGGTTTAAATATTTTTTTGCTGTAAAATGTTAAGACACATTCAGTTTAAATCAAATATAATCTGGAATGCCTTTGCTAATACTTATGCTTATATCATTTCCTTATAAGATAATGCAAAAAGAAATAATTGTTTCTTTTTAAGATGGTAAACAGAATTTAAATAATTCTATTTCTTCATATCAGAATTAGTTTATGGAGACCTAACTCCAGACTAAACTGACTTTAGTCTGGCACTAATGAACACAGCAAATAACCTCTAATTTCTTGAGTTTTTTTTTAACTCACTCCTATCTTCAATATATACAAGGTAAATACTAAAATTCCAATGTTTTAATCCCAATGTGTGCCTCGAAAATAGATGACTTTCTTCTGCTTCTACTTTCATCATCAAATAATTTACTTTCTGCAAAATTCATTTTCTGCATTTTGGTTGTATCTCTTAAATACACATCTTCTCATAAGAAAATATACTTAAAGTGTACGTTTACGAATGAGGTCAAAAAGATATCCTATCTACACTTAACGTTTCAAAGTCACTTAGATACTTATGTGGAGGTCTCTGAAGCAGTTGTTATCGATTAGCTCACTTTGGAATGCTCAGTGCAGATGGTTTTACTTTTCAGCTAATGGCTGGCTTCCTCACACATTCTGATAACCTGTCCTTCATTGAGCCCCATAAGAAACATTTCTGTGAAGTTTCTGTGAAAAAAAACATGGGTTTAACATTGCTTACAATACATTGTCCTTACAATTTATATGATTTCAATTGATGACTTTGCTAAAAATTGTGTCTGGAATGCTAGCAAAACAAAAGCTCTTTTTTTTGCCTTCAGAAAATAAAATATAGTAGTAACTTCCTTTTATGTTTGAAAGAAATCATCACACACTCCCATTATACTGCACTGATAATATGACCAATTGAATAAACTCAGGAAAAGGTGTTACTTAAGTTCAAGCTTTTACAACTTGCAGTATTAATAACATTGAAGGAATGCTGCATTACTGTCTTCAAGAGTTTTATATCTTGCCCTCCGTTGGTTTGTAAAACTCCTGGAGATGCAGCTCCATAAAACTTACTTCTCTTTCACAATACATGCCTAAGTATGCTTTAACACACAGTGTGAAGCACAGTATAACAGGTATGCAATACGTACTTGCTTAAATTAAAATTATTCTTTTTATTATGAATAAAAATATAAGTGGATTCATTGGGTAAGAGAAGGGCATGATATTACAAAATCAAAGACAGAAATGGAAGGGACAGTCATTGATAAATGTTGGCTTTCCTTTGGAATTGGCCTTTATCTTCTATGTATTAACAATCACAGCAGGCCTTCCAATAACATTTATCCATATGATGCTTTCTCCCAAATCTTTTTCTAGACTCAATCATTTCTCTAGAGTTTCAGAATTATATGTCATATTACCTAAACATCATTCGGATTCTTTAAAACCAGCATATTAAAACTCTATCTTTGATCCAAAATTTGTTTCCTTTTAAGCTTTCATTTTATTCAGTGTCAAATGTTTATCATGTGTCTATTGTGCTATGCCTTGGTGTAAAAAGTGAACACAATCTTTGCTTCTGTGAGTTTCGAGCCTAGGGAATAAAGCAATTTGACAGATGAGGCAATCATGCTAAAACACAGGCATCAAAGGATGTTACTGGTTCATGCAACAGAATGTCATGGAAGTGTCATTTATGTCTAGGCCTAGGGATGAGGAAAATTCAACTAGATAACTGGAGATCAGGTGATCATGTATAAGGAGATGTTTTAATCATACTGCTGGAGGTGACAGATACTGACAGAATCTAAGAACAAAAATAATTTGGATACTGGTAGAAAGTAGTTTTTTGAGACTGGAGATTAAGGCAGCATCCAGATAATAGAGGGCCCAGTAGGTCATGTTAACAGATTTGGTCTGAAAGAAGGACGCTATTCAGTATACTTAATGACTTATAGCATTGCAACAATTAATCCAAACAAATGCTGGTTTGAGCAACCCAATTTGAAAAGACCAGTTTATCAGTACACTAGCTGAATGCTGGCTCAATCCCAATAATGCAGTGTTGTGGAAGAGTTGTTTTTTTTTTTTTAACAGTATCTGAGTTGGCATTTAGAAAAGAAAAAAAACAACAACAAAAAACGCACTGCTAAAATATGGCAAATGAATTAGAAGTTAGTAAGAATGAAGATAGGACACTAGTTACCAGGTTGGTCCAGGTGTAATGGTCTAGGTGAGGGATAAATGTGGCCTGGACCAGAGTGGGATCAGCAGAATGAAATCAAGTAGGTTCTAGATGTCTGGGAGGTAGATTTAACAGAAATTATTGATTGAACTTTTAGTGGAAGGAAGAATAACCTGGCTTGATTAATTTGATGAATGATGGTGTCATTTACTAAAACAGAGAATACTAGAAAAAGAACAGGATTAATTTACTTACTTGTTTATTTGGGTGAAGGAGGAGGGGATAGATTATAACTCCAGAATGAGACAGATTGACTTTGACCTGTCTGAGGAAAAGCCAAGTCACAAGGTTAAGTAGGAACTATGAAAATCAGGAGAAAAGCCTACACTAGAGATAAAGGTTTGAGAATTGTCACCATGAAGAGCTAAAACAGTAGACAAGGATACACAAGAAGAATGTGCAGAATCAAAAGGGAAGGTGTCTTGGGAAGAACTTTTGGGTGTTAATACCACGTTGTTTGTTAATTTCAAAATTTTAATCCCCACATTTGCAAATCTTTAAAAAACGGAAAGAGTAAACGAAATTTAATGCTATATAAATTGTAAAACATTGCTGCCTTACAGATCAGAATTTATAAATATTGTGACTATTGCAAGAATCAAGCCTATTAAAAAGGATACTAATAAAACTGAAACACAACATAAACCAATAACAAAAACCCAAACAGATTTTGGATATATGGAAATCTTGATTTATTTCATGTAAGCAGATGATTGGGAATAAAATGATAAAATCAATATCATTAATTTCAATATTGAAAATGTATTATAAAATCAATAACTTCTGCTAAGCCTGGAGGTGAAAGCTATGAAATGGAGCAAGAAATTATTCCATATGATCTACAATAGACTTAATTTTCTTGTACAAAAAAGTAACATATGCAATATTTAATATTGAGTCTATGGGGCCTAATTATATCACCTATATGCACCATAAACTTAGCACTGAATGCTCTTTTTAGCCCTGGAGCCTTATAACTGCTAAAGCCTAAACCTCTCTAAGGTTTGACAGAGCAATTTGTATGGTACTCTGCATATATATCTAGCCTTGACTAGATGCTTTCACTTTTATACCAGTTAGGTGAATAGAAAATTAGACCAACACAGGAAATAAATATGCAATGGTCAGAGAAAAGCCATTAATGGTTAACTGAAGACTAAATTAATTTGTTTTGCTTACTAATAATGTACTGGTTTTCTGTTTTCCAAGTTTAGATTTTACCTAAGATACGCTTGTTAACTATGTAACCCAGACACAAAGTAAACATTTATTTGGTATACCAATACTAAGAAGTATAGTATGTTGACTTTTGCTCATGTTAAACTAATGAATCAAGGAGTGAATAGAATTTTCTTACTTATTTGTAAAATAAATAGATATTTTTAAAATATTGAGCTAAATTTAGAGCATAAATTTTTGTTTGGCAAAAGGTCTGTCATTAAAAATTTATAAGGTAAGTTAATCAACTACATTACTATTACTACTAATCTTAAAGGCAGCAGTTTCCAAATCTGGCTTGACAGATAAAGGCTTGGGGTCAGGGAATGAACCCCCTGAACTAGGGGGAGAATGTTGTCTATATTTTCATTTGTTCTGGTGAGAGGGTCCACAGTTTTTGTGTGGTTCTAAAAGGAATTTGTACACTAATTCTGTAGTAGGCACAAGGATAATTAGTTAACAGAAAAGACTTGTTTTTGCCTTTATGAAGGAGATAGATATTAATATGTAATATGATTATAAACTATGTAATTATAAGTTGAAGTAAATACTATCAAAAAGTATGAAAAACTATAAAGCATTTAATATCAGATCCAGTCTAAGGAGATCAGAAAAATCCTCACTGAGGACTTCCCTAAGCCACTTTGGGAAAGAGTAGACTAGGAAATTAGGTTAACTAAAAGGCATGTACAAAACCCTAGGAGTAGAGAAAATGTGGAGGAATTGGGAGAAATTGGAAGAATTGGAGGAATTGGAGGAAGACTGGAGCACTAGAAACAAGGTCAAGGGATAGTTATATTAGATGATACTGGAAAGGGGTTATACGCAGAGATTGGAAGCTGTGATAAAGATGTTGGTCTTAAAAATAGTACATGTTTTTACTCATCTGTGGGAGCTGAAAAAGTGGATCTCATGGAGGTAGAGTGTAGAATGGTGGTCACCCGAGGCTTGGAGAGGAAGGGGGAAGGGGAAATAAAGAGAAGATGGTTAAGGGGTACAAAAACACAGTTAGATAGAAGAAATAAGTTCTAGTATTGGGTAGTATAGTAGGATAATTATAGTAAACAACACTTTATTTTATATTTCAAAAAAGCTAGAAGAGAAATTGGACGACAATGGCCAATGTGAGGCAGCGAGTTTCTTGTAAGGAGTAAACCAAGATAGAGTTTTCTCAGCACCCAGAAAGACCAGCAGCACGCCCCATGACTCTTCAAAGAAGTGGTAATAACCACAAAGTGTAAGGAAGAGAAATGCCATTAATCTGGGTTGGAACTGGCCAGATTCTTGCATGCACCAACACAGTCTACTGGTAGGCTCCCGATGCAGTGAGGAAGCCAGGCCCTACCACAGCCCATGTGGAGTGGTGCAGGATAAAACAGCCTTGAGCAGTGCCAGCTGCAATTTCCCAGGAACTCAATCTTTGTGGGCAGCATGGCTGCTTTAGAGCTGGCCTGGGAGGGCACAGGCTCCAAGGACAAACTCCACAGCTGCAGGTAGTTCCTGGCTGAGGTGGGTTGCTGGAGAACATCTGAAGCCCTGAGGCCAGCTGCACTTTGATATTCACAAGACAAACTGTCTGAGGCCAAGGTGGGAAGCCGAGTGGGACTTGTTGCCATAGCAACCTTACTCCCTGTAAACTCTTCTGTGCCCACCCTGCATAGCAGAATTACTCTAGTGGCCTGAGACTCTCTCCTAATCTCTGCTGGGATAGCCAAGAGTGCAATCTTGTGGGGTGCTCAAACTCCTTCATCCACCCTCACACGCTCCTGGAAGGCTCAAAACAGAAAACTTAGATAATCTCCAACGCCTTGCTTTTCACTTAGGTGCATTACTACTTCCTTGAAAAATCAACATGCCAAGGAAAAAGCCCACAGCCACCATAGCAGCTGGTTTTCTCCCAAAAGTGCCACTTCCTGGCTGGAAGTCACCATAACAGCCCAGCATTTTGTCTATAATACCTCAGCTTTGGGGAAGGCCTGATCCCAAACCCCAGATAACACCACTTTCCAAGTTACAACAGTCACTCAGGATGCCATGAGCCAGTGCAGGTACCCGGTACAGGACTGCCACTGCTGCTAACTGAGAAACTCACCATACCAAGGTGATATATAACCAAGCAGACCATACAGTACCTACATCAGCCCTCTGCAAATCTCAGATAAGAAGAAATAGTCTACTCCAAAAGGAAGAAACCAAAAAATAATTTTGACAATATGAAAAAAACAGAGTTATCCAACACTCCCAATAAACCCTAACCAAAATGAAATGTTTGAAACTGAAGACATAGAATTCAAAAGTTTGATTATAAAATTGATCAGTGAGCTTCAGGAGAACATTGAAAACCAACATAAAGAAATTTTAAAAAACCATTCAGGACATAGATGAAAAATTCTCCAAAGAGATGGACATCTTAAAAAGAAAAGCTGAAATTCTGGAAATGAACGAATCATTAAATTATTTGTTTCTATGATAGATCACTAAGTATTATGGACTCTAATTCCATCCAGTTTGCTGCAAAGTTCATAATTTTGTCCTTCTTTATGGCTGTATAATACTCCATTGTGTATATATACCACATTTTCTTTATCCAGTCTACTTTTGATGGTCAGTGGGGTTGGTTCCATGTTTTTGCTACTGTAAATAGTGGTGTGGCAATAACTATGTGTGTTCAGGTGTCTTTTTTGTAGAATGCTTTAAATTCCTCTGGGTATATTCCCAGAAGGTAATAGGTCTTATGAAAGGTCAATTTCTAGCTCTTTTAAAAAATGCCACACTGTTTTCCATAGAGGTTGACAAATTTGCACTCCCACAAACAGTGTAGAAATGTTCCCTTTTCTCCACAGACATGCCAGCATCTGTTGTTTTTTGATTTATTAATAATGGTCATCCTTTATACCTGGAGTTAGGTGGTATCTCAATGTGGTTTTGATTTGTATTTCTCTGCTGATTAGTGAGGTTGAGCATTTTTTCATGTGTCTGTTGGTTGCTCGTATGTATTCTTTTGAGAAGTGTCTATTCATGTCTTGTGGCAACTTCTTAATAGGGTTTTTTTTTTTCTTTTGGCTCATTTGAGTTCCTTGTAGATTCTGGATTTCAGGCCCTTGTCAGACACATAATTAGCAAATATTTTTTCACATTCTTTGGTTTATCTCTCTGCTCTCTTGATTGTTTCCTTTATTGTGCAGGAGCTTTTTGGTTTGATGAGGTCACACTTGTCTATCGTGGCTTTTATGTCCTTTGTCATTGGAGAGATGCTCATGAATTGGTTGCCTATTCAAAGAACTGAACACTACATGCTCTCACTCATAAGTGGGTCCTGAACATTTATCACAATACTAAAATGAAGGGATTATCAGACATGGGTCACTGCCAGGAGACGGAGGGAGAGGGAAGAACATGTAACATCACAAAGAGTACTGGATCTAAACCAGGAGAGATGAGGACCAATTGGAGGCTCAACTTCACCTGCAGATAGACTATTTATATACTTAATCCTGACCTGTACCCCAAATCTCAATAATAAAATAAAGAGATGACACAAACGAATGGAAAAATATCTCATGCTCATGGATTGGAAGAATCAACATTGTTAAGATGCTCATTCTACCCAGGGTAACCTATAGATTTAATACAATACACATTAGTTACCAGCAGCATCCTTCTCAGACCTGGAAACGACAATACATTTATATGGAAATATAAATGACCATGAATAGCCAAAACAATCCTCAGCAAAAAAAAAAAAAAAAAAAAGTGGAAGATACCGTACTCCCAGATTATATAAAGCTACAATAATCAAAACAGCCTGGCATTGGTACAAGAACAGACATATAGACCAATGGGACAGGACAGAGATTCCAGAAGCAAAACCTCAATTTCTCAATCAACTCATCTTCTACAAAGCCTCCACCACCAACCACTAGGGAGTGGAGAACCTATTCCGTAAATGGTGCTGGGAAAACTGACTATATGCAAAAGATTAAGACAAGATCCCTACCTATCACCATACACAAAAATAAACTCTAAATGGATCAAAGACCTAAATGTAAAACCTCAAACTATAAGAACCTTAGATAATGCAGGAGACACCCTTATGGAAATTGGAAATGGCAACCAATTCCTGATCAAAACCCCAAGTGCCCAGGCCATAAGAGATAAGACAGACAAGTGGGATCTCAACAAACTGATAAGTTTCTACAAAGCCGAGGAAATCATTGAGAGAGTAGGGAGACAGTCCACAGGCTGGGAAAAAAATATTTACTGACTGTATATCTGACAAAGGCCTAACATCTAGGATCTACAAGGAACTAAAACATGCCAAAAAAAAAAACAAAACAAAAACAAAGCCCCATTACAAAGTGGCAAAATATATGAATAAATACTTTTCAAAAGAAGGCATATGAGCAGCCAACAGATGCATGAAAAAATGCTCAGCCTCACTAGTTATCAAAGAAATGCAAATTAAAATTGCACTGAGATACCACCTAACTCCAGTCAGGATGGTCATCATCAATAACTCAAAAAACAACAGATGCTAGAGAGGATGCAAAGAAAAGGGAACACTTCTACACTGTTGGTGGGAGTGTAAATCAGTACAACCTCTGTGGAAAACAACATGGCCATTCCTAAAAGTTCTAAAAATCAACTTCCCATACAACCCCCAATCCCCCTATTTGGAATATACCCAGAGGAAAAGATACCTGCACACACGTTTATTGTAGCATTATTCACAATAGCAAAATCATGGAACCAACTGTGTTGCCCATCGAAAAAGGACTCGATAAAAAATATGTGGTACATATACACGATAGAATATTATACAGCCATAAAAAAGGACAAAATTATGAACTTTGCAGCAACTTGGATGGACTTAGAATCTATAATACTGAGTGATCTATCACTGAAACAAAGAACCAAGTATCACATGTTCTCACTCATAAGCAGACCTTAAACAACTATCATAGTACTATAAGAAAGGGATTTGCAGTAGTGGGAAACTGCCTGGGGGGGGGGGGCACATCTCATCTACGAGGATACCTGCATAATGAACATTTGTATACCTACCCTGAATTATACCTCACATATTTAAAATAAAATAAAATAAAACACCCCAAAACAAAAACAACAAGCCTCAGGGAAGATTCCTGTGTGTCTTTATGACCCACTGGTTATAAATTACAGAGAATCAAGACAAATAAGTACAAAGAGATAGGATTTGCTTCTTAGTCTTAATACACTATTCTCTGGGCACAAGTAGTCTCCTTATTTCTATTTGCCTGATAATGATGTCCTCTGGCTCTGGGGTACAGATCCATAAAGAGAGCTAGAAAATTGACGGTATCAAAATATCAAGGCAAGGTCTAATTTAATTATGGATCCTAAAACAAAAAAACTTTACTTCTTTTTTAGAGTAAAAATACAAATCTAGTTCCTTCCTTTTAGAGTAGGAGTTTCTTCCTTTGTCATGAGACTTTTTAATAATTCTATGTTCTTTAAAATTAAATAAACAATAGACACAAAGAAAGAAGAAAGACCTAGTAAGAAAGTACAAAATGCAGTGGAAAGTTTTAACAGCAGTCTAGAACAAGCAGAAGAAAGAATCTCCAAACTGGAAGACAAGGATTTGAACTAACCCAATCAGATAACAACAACAACAAAAGAATCAAGAGAACTGAAACAAAGTCTCCAAGAAATATGAGATTATGTAAAACCTAAGACTCATAGGTGTTACTGAAGAAGAAGAGAAAGTGACAGGTTTGAAAAACCTATTTGAGGAAACAATGGAAGAAAACTTTCTTGGCCTTGCCAGAGACCTAAACATACAGACATAAGAAGCCCAAAGAAACTCCCGAAGATTCATTGCAAAAAGGTCGTCCCCAAGGCATATAATCATCTGGCTATACAAAGTTAATATGAAGCAAAGAATTTTAAGAGACATGAGACAAAAGTATCAAATAATTTACAAAGATAACCTTTAAGACTAAGAGAAGACTTCTCAGCACCTGCAAATCAGAAGGGACTGGACTCCATCTTTAATCTCCTCAAACAGAGTAACTGTCAACCAAGGATTTTGTATCAAAAAAAACTAAGATTCATAAATGAAGGCGAAATGAAGTCCTTTGCAGACAAACAAATGCTGAGAGAATATGTCACTACTAGACTAGCTCTAAAAGAAATACTCAAAGACGTTATAAATACTGAAACAAATGGGCAGAATAGACTGGTAGCAAAATGCTTGAAACCATAAAGCCCACAGGCCTTATAGAACACCAACGCAATAGAGAAAATAAATAAGTGAAACAATCAGATAACAACCAATATGAAGAATGGAATAGTACCTTACATATAATTATAACTCTGAATGTAAATGATCTCAATGCCCCACTAAAAAAGACAAAGACTGGCAGAATGGATAAATACAAACATGCGTGTGTGCATGCGCGCGCACACACACACACACCCACCCACCCCAAATTTCTGTTGCCTTCAAGATATCCACTAAACTCACAAAAACTCCTATAGATGCAAGGTTAAAGGGGTGGGAGAAAATATTCCATGCAAATGGAAACAAAAAAAGCTGGAGTAGCCATTCTTATATCAGATAAAAGAGACTTTAAATTAATAGCAACAACAACAACAACAACAACAAAGACAAAGGTGGTTATTATTTAATGATAATGGGATCAATCCAGTGGGAAGACAAAGCAACTTTAAACATATATGTGCCTAATACCAGAGCCCTAGTTTTATAAAAATAAATTCAACTAGACCTAAAAAGAGATAGACAACAATACAATAATAGTGGTAGACTTGGACACTCCACTGATGGCAAAAGACAGATGACCAAGGCAGAAAGTCAACAAAGAAACATCGAAGTTAAACTCTAAAGCAAATGGAACTAACAGACATCTACATAACATTCCATCCCAAAACTACAGAATATATATTTTTTTCATTAACACAATACATTGTTTTCATCAACACATGGAACCTTTTCAGATAGACCATATGATAGGCCACAGATCAAGTCTCAACAAATTAAAAAAAATCAAAATCATAACCAGCACCTTCTGAGACTACAGTGGAGTACAACTAGAAATTAACTCCAAGTAAAACTCATGAAACCAAACAAAAACATGGAAGTTAAACAGTCTGTTCCCGAATGACCCTTGGGTCAAAAAATGAAATCAAGATGGAAATTAAAAAATTCCTAGAAATGAGTGACAACTTATGAAACAAAATACCAAAACTTCTGGGACACAGCCATATCTGTACTCAGAGGAAAATTTATGACACTTAAGGCCTACATTAATAAGACTGTACGATTGCATATCAACAACTTAACATCACACCTCAAGGAACTAAAAAAACATGAACCCACAGCTAGCAGAAAAAAACATAATGAAGATTTGAGCAGAACTAAATGAAATTAAAATAAAAAAATACAAAAGATCAATGTAACAAAAAGTTGGTTCTTTAAAAACATAAACAAAATTGATACACCACTGACTATATTAATTAAGGAATGAAGAAAGAAGATTCAAATTAGCTCAATCAGAAAGGAAAACGGAGACATTACAACTGATATGGCAGAAATTCAAAAGATCATCCAAGATTATTATGTATACCTCTATGCAAACAAACAAACTAGGCAATCTAGAGCAAATGGATAAATTCTTGGAAACATATAACCTCTATGCTTAAATCAGGAAGAAATAGAAACCATGAACAGACCTATAACCAGCAGTGAGACTGAAATAGTAATTAGAAGTCTCGTCACAAAAAAAAAGTTCACAACCTGGTGGACTCACAGCTGCTTTCTACCAGATCTTCAAAGAAGTACGGGTACCAATTTTACTGAAGCTATTCTACAAAATTGAAGAGGATGGAATCCTCCCTAACTCATCATACAAAGCCAGTATCACTCTGATATTGAAGCCAGGAAAATACATAAGAAAAAAAGAAAACGACAATATTTCTTACGAACATAGATGCAAAAATCTGTAAAAAAAAATTAGTGAATCAAATTCAGCAGCATATAAAATAATTACACCACAACAAGCAGGTTTTATGTGAGAGATCCAAGGTGGTTCAACATATACAAGTCAATACACATGATCCACTACATAAATGGAATTAAAAACAAAAATCATATGATCATTTCAATAGATGCAGAAAAAGCATTTGATAAAATCCAGCATCATTTCATGATAAAATCTCTCAGCTAAATATGCACAGAGGGAACATTCCTTAAAATAATAAAGCCATATAAGACAAACCAACAGTCAATGTTTTCCTGAATGGAGAAAAATTAAATGCATTCCCCCTCAGAACTGGAACAAGACAAGGATGCCCACTTTTGTCACTACTATTCGACATAGTACTGGAAGTCCTAGCCAGGGCAATCAGGCAAGAAAAAGCAATAAAAGGTTTCCAAATTAAAAAAGAATAAATCTAACTATCTCTTTATGTCGACAATATGATGTTATATCTAGAGAATCCTATAGACTACTCCAAAATACTCTTGGACTTGACATATAAATTCTGTTTAAGTTTCAAGATACAAAATCAACACACACAAATCAGTAGCATTGCTATACAACAATAGTGACCAAGCTATACACCAATAGTGACCAAGCTGAGAATCAAATCAAGAACTCAATTCCATTTACAATAACAGCCAAAAAAAAGCTAAAATGACTAGGAATATGTTTACCTTGTGGAGGTAAGAAAATCTCCCCAAGGATAACTACAAAACCCTCATGAAAGAAATTAGAGAGGACACACAAAATGGAGAAACATCCCATGCTAATGGATTGGAAGAATCAACATTTCTTTGATGAACATATTACCCCAAATAATCTACAGATCCAACTCAATCCTTATCAAGCTACCAACATCATTTTTTGCAGAATTAGAAAAAACAATCTTAAAATTCATATGGAACCAAAGAAGATCCAGGATAGCCAAAGCCATCCTAAGCAAAAAGAACAAAGCCGAAGGCATCACAATACCAGACTTCAAACTATACTACAAAGCTACAGTAATCAAAACAATATTGTACTGATACAAAGGCAGAAACATGGACCAATAGAACAGAATAGAGAATCCAGAAATAAGCTTAAATACCTACAACCAAATGATCGATGACAAAGCAGATAAAAACATATACTGTGGGGAGAACAGTCAACAAATGGTGCTGGGAAAATTGGATATCTACATGCAGAAAAATGAATCTTGATTTCTATCTCTCCCTATAGACAAAAATTGACTCAAGATGGATTAAAGACTTAAAATGTTAGGTCTGAAACCATAAAAACCTTGGAAGCAAACCTAGGATTAAAAATTCAAAAAATGTTGGCACGGATGCAGAGAAAAGGAAATGCTTATACACTCTTGGTGGGAGTATAAATTAGTACAACTTCTGTGGAAAGCAGTATAGAAATTTCTCAAATAACTAAAAGTAGATCTACCATTTGATCCAGTAATTACACTACTAGGTATCTACCCAAAGGAACAGAGGTCATTATATTAAAAAGACGACTGTTCCCATATTTTCATCACAGCACAATTCACAATTGCAAAGATGTGGAATCAATGCAAATACTCATCAATTGATCAGTGGATAATGAAAAAGTGGCATATATACACCATGGAATACTATTCAGCTATCAAAAAGAATGAAATAGTGTCTTTTGCAGCAACTTGGATAGAACTAGAGAACATCATGTTAAGTGAACAAACTCAGGAACAGAAAACCAAACACCACGTGTTTTCACTTACAAGTGGGAGCTAAACTATGGATATGCAAAGACATAGAGAATAGTATAATAGACACTGGAGACTCAGAAGAAAAAAGGAGAAAGTGATGGAAAGTCAAAAAGTCATCTATGGGGTACAATGTGCTCGGGTGAGGGTGGTGGGTACATTTAAAGCCCAGACCCAAACTATTATACCTTCCAAAGCTATTGAAATCTTTTTTTTAAAAGAGAGAATTGTAGTGTTCTCAATACAAAGAAAAGATAAATGTTTGAGGCAATGCATAACCCAATGACTCTGATTTTATAGCTACACATTATATACAAGTATCGAGATATCACATATACCCCCCAAATATGTACAACTATGATATATCAATAAAAATAATTTTAAGAAATATTTTGGTCTTATAAGAGCAATGTAAAGTCATTGAAAGGCTTTTATGCTGATGCTGGAGCCTGACAAATTCAGACCTGTGGATTTTTTTTGTTTTTTACAATTAATGTTTAAACTTTATTTTTGTTTTTTTAATTTTAAATATGTGGGGTACAATTCAGGGTTAGGAATATAAATGTTAATTATGCAGGTACCCTTGTTGATGAGATGTGCCCACTCATCAGCTGGCAGTTTCCCTTAGCTGCCAATCCTGCCCCTGCCCTCCCCTGGCAGTTTCCCTTCAATCAGTTTCCCTACTGCCTATCCCTTTCTTAAAGTATTACGATAGTTGTTCAAGGTCCACTCATGAGTGAGACCATGTAATACTAGGTTCTTTGTTTCTGGGATAGGTCACTCAGTATTATAGCCTCGAAGTCCATCCAAGTTGCAGTAAAGTTCATAATTTTGTTCCTTCTTTATGGCTGTGTAACATTCCATCATGTATATGTACCACATTTTTTTTTTTATCCTGTCCTCTTTTAATGGTCAGCACGGTTGGTTCCGTGTTTTTGCTATAGTAAATAATGTTGCAATAAACATGCGTGTGAAGGTATCTTTTTCATAGTGATTTGAGTTACTCCAGGTATATTCCCAGTAGGGGGATTGAAGGGTAGTATGGGAGGTTGATTTTCAGATCTTTTAGGGATTGCTACACTGTTTTACACAGAAACTGTATTAGCTTACACTCCCACCAACAGTGTAGAAGTGTTCCCTTTTCACCACATCCTCTACAGCATCTGTTGTTTTTTGAGTTATTGGTGATGGAGTTAGGTGGTATCTCAGTGTGGTTTTAATTGGCATTTCTTTGATGATTAGTAGGCTGAGCATTTTTTCATGTATCTGCTGGCTGCTTGTATGTCTTCTTTTGAGAAGTATCTATTCATATCTTTTGCCCACTTTGTAATGGGGTTGTTTGTTTTTTTCTTTTTGACATGTTTGAGTTCCTCGTAGATCCTAGATATTAGGCCTTTGTCAGATATACAGTTGGCAAATATTTTTTCCCAGTCCATAGGCTGTCTTCCTGCTCTCTCAGTGGTCTCTTTGGCTTTGCAGAAGCTTGTTGGTTTGATGAGGTCCAAGTGAACTGTGTTTTTTTAAACAACACGTTTGGAAGTAATTTAGGGAATAAATTAAGAAGAGAAATGAAAGTTAAAGGGGAAATGTGAGTAGGGAGAGCAGCAAGGATGTTTCTTTAGTTGGAAAAATATCAATGAACTACTTGATGGTAGTTGAAACGAAGATTCAAGATACTTGGGGGAAAAACTATATTAGATTTGGTGACAGGTTGAATTTGTGAAAAAGAGAAGGGAGACCCTAAAATGACGTCTACGCTTCTGACTACAGGTAAAGTCAATCAATGAGAGAAGTAACACAGAAGACCAGGGTGCTTTTTTAGAATATTGCTATTGTTTTGGGGGTTGAGTTTGGTGTCCTGAAGAAAAAGTGCTTTTTGAAAAACGATTGTACAAAACATTGGGGCATCAGTACTTAAAAAAAATATATATTTTGGGATATTTTACTTTTTAAAGTGTCCCAAAAAGAAATCTTGAGACACTTATTTTATTTTATTTTTATTTTTTTGAGTTGGAGTCTTACTCTGTGGCACAAGCTGGAGTGTAGTGATACACTCACGGCCACACCAGCGTCAACCTGTTGGGCTCTGGTGATCCTTCCACCTCAGTCTTCCAAGTAGCTGGAACTACAAGAACGGTCTACCACCCTGGCTAATTTTTGGACTTATTGTAGAGACAGGTATCGCCAAATTGTCCGGGTTGGTCTTGAACTTGTGGGCTCAGGCAATCCACTTACCTTGGCCTCCCAAAGTGCTGGAATTACAGGCTGAGTCACCGAGCCCGGAAAAGACATTTTTTGAAAATATTAAGAACATTTTCTTTCTATTATCTCAAGAAAACATAACAGAAAAATTTGTGGAAGAAATTAGCAATGAAAAATTACTTTGGAATATTTTCAATTGGCAACTGATTTTCACCAATAAAATAGATGGACTGTTTTTTAAAACTGAGGATTTCAAGTAATGAACAAACCTAACAAGAAAATCCAAACACTACAACAGCTATTGTTCGACTCTACATTTTTACATATTTATTTATGAGCACTTTGAAAATAGTAATAAGATAAAAGCTAAATACAAGATGGCATGTATGAATGATATATAATGAGCTCTTACTAGGTACACTTTGTCTTATTTAATGAAATAATTCTTCAAAATTATCTTTTGAGCCTATTCCATATAATTCCATTTTTAAGAGTTATAGCCCTTTAGCTTTTGAAAAATGCAATTAGTATATCTAGAATTCTGAAGATCAAACTGATATTTGATTTAAATCAAATTAATTGAATTATTATAAAATATGTACGGTTCCAAAAAGTATATTTTAATTCCTAAATCACCCATATTTACTTTTTCTAAATTTAAAAATGACATTTTCCCCCAGAGACTTAAGTATAAAAGCAACAACATTTTAAATATTAGTATATTTTAAAAATGAATATTACCTTTTAGAGAATATATGACATGCATAAGTATTTCTACTTTGATTTAAAAAAAAGTGTGTAGTTCTAACACTTACTAGAGAATTTTAAAGAATTTTGTTTTACTTTAGGGTTATGATAAGATAAGCACACTATACCCAGTACAACTATTTAAATTAGTATTATTTTATTCAGAATAGTACTTAAAACTGTCATTTCTTAGTTAATATTTTTATTGTTGTTTGATAAAGATTCAAGCGAAAAAATGAATTAAGAAGTTTTGCTGAAAGAGTACAATTATATATTAGTCCACTGAAATATTAGAATTTTGTCAAGCACTGAAATGTTATCACATTCCCACAACCATACTTTCTCTGATAAAGTTTCTAAATGCATGAACATATTTAGATTTTCTTGTAAACACATGTTAGAATGAACCCTACATTACTGTGCTGTGCTTTTAGGAAATAATCATAAGATAAACTACTTATGGCTAAGCTTAACAATGATATTAATAGAAATAAGAACCCACAGCTTCACATTTTAATATTTTTTAATGTTTAGAGTTGAAGCTGAGGCTAAATAGAAAATTCAGTCTTGTAGTTTTTTTGTTTCCTCTTGCAAGTCTTAGTATGTTAAATAGCTTGCTTCTTCATCAAATACATGACCGATAGAAAGAATTGCAAGTTTTTAAAAAGTGAAATTAACTTAGATTGTGTAATAAGACAATGTCCCCAAACTCTGAGGCCAAATGATCATTATAGTTAAAATTTTAGGAATTTTTAACTAGATGGGTAAACGCAGTTCAAGGTACTGAGGAAGTAATCCTAACTTTCATTTCTATTTCTATGATATTACAATAAGAATAGGTTTTATTAGTGGGAACCGCGTAAATCAGCTAAAGTTTGTATGAAATTAAAATGTGCATCTGCCGTTATACGTAGCACATTGTACAAATAAAATCTAATATCACATTTTCCGAACAATTTTATTTTTCATTCTTCAGGTCAAGTAACAGTTCTGAATTTAGTTAGATATATGTACACAAGTCCAACTCTTGAAACAGTTTGGAACAACTTTTAGAACAACTACAGTTTTGTCTTTCAGGGAGAACTGTGCATCAGTTCATCCTATAAGACTGGACTTCTCCAAATATGTCTGTGCAGACGCCAGGGGCACATGTGATTTCAAACAACACTCCAGTGGTTATCATCAGCACATAAGCATGTCCTATAGCTGGCCTCCTCTCCCTCATAGAACCTACAAAACAGGTCTATGCATCTAGTCTGACAACCCCTGATCTAAACTGAACCTTGAAAATCAGGTTCCTTGACTTAGCAGAAAACCTAACAACGAATGCGATGAACTTTCCGGATTATTTGAAATATTTGAGAATTAGGGTCAGAGTTATTTCCTTTGCTCTCCAAAGGAACACAATGTATTTGCCAGTGTGATGGCTTCTTTCAACAGTACACCACTCTTTCACAGAACACAGCTATATAACTATATATTCTGAATATGTCATTTGTTCTATAACTACATCATCAGAAATTTTAACCACCTAAAAGTATATTATGGCCAGATAAAAATGTTTATTCTTAAAGATCAACACACAGGTATACATGTACACACATATGTATATTTACTATTTTCTTCAGTAGGCTTTGATTCTACTACATAAACAGAATTCACAAAGCATCAATTACTTTCTTTGTGATTCTGTATCATCAGAAACATAAAGCAGTGGAAAATTTTCCACATTCTCCCAGGAAAATATTAAAAACTCTGCCTTGAACTAAGTTACTTTAAAGCAACCAGAAGCCCATCATTCCCCAAATTACAGGTTCTGGTTGAGAGGGTGCTCAGGTATCGATACCTACCGTCTTGCTGAGGTAACTTGTGCTGGTGTTCATGCACTGTAGCCCCTCACTGTTGCAGCAGCCCCCACATCTGTAGACGGACACACACGGAGGTTTAAAGAAGGTGTTTGTTGCTGCTCCAAACTCTTTCCCCACATCTATACACACCTCACGTGGCGTGCATTGAGTCTTTCTCCATTCATTATCAATACCTGTCAAGTCACAGGGAAGTCCATAAGTTATGTAGAAACCACTAAGGGGGGGAAAAAAGCCCACAGCAGCCGCAAGTCACTTGCATTTGGATTCAGATTCTAAGATTCAAATACAATACATAATTAAAGAAACACAGTTGTCAGGATCCTAGATTGCCCCGTGGATGGGAATATGATGTCATCTTTAAGAAGCAGCTAAGGATACTATCTAGAAAACTCACTTCTATATCCATGTAACAAGCAAAATTAAGAATATGCTTTCTTAAAATCATACCAGAATCCTGCAGCACTTATGTTTGTTTTCCTTACTTAAGAAAATGGGAATTTAATATACAGATGTTTATGACATGGGCAGAAAGAGTCATGTTCATTCACTGTGGTATGCTCTGAAAGCAAAATGTAAACAAAATTTTTTCTTTTTAAACTGAGGTGTACATGAGAAGGTGGCTATGGCTTTGGACTTAAGACAAAATCATTTTCAGGTAGGCTATTTGGCAACTTTGGACAATGTCATGGTAGCAGCTACATGAAATGCAAGGCTATTTTCCACCAACTGGGACTTACATTCTGAACTAACTTTATTCAGGGATGTCAAATGTTCCTATTCCTTTCAGCTCTCTCTTGGAATTCTGTGTCCAGTGAGTCAGTGGCTTACCCACAACACTGTTGACTCCTTGCATACTATATTACAAATAAAAATATTTCCTAAGTGTTCTAGTTTATTTTTCCCATATTTCCCCTCAAATAAAAATATTGAAAAAGAAGTGAACATACAGTATTGGGTATTTATTAGTCAACCATGAAGCTATTTTGTTTATTTTTTTCTCAAAATACTCTGCAGTATCAAACCTTTATAGTGATTAATAGCAACCAGCTGATAAGAGTTATTTTTAAAAATTAGCCCAACAATTTATACTATGACATTATGCAACATTATAATTTTTGCGAAGTTTTACACTAGATACCTCATCAGCTTAAGTCCCACTCTGAGCCAGCTGTCTACAAGGCAGCAAGGTAACAAGTGGCATTTGAAAAGGTGATTCAGATTTGTTTTGACGGAAAGAAAGCCTTTCTAAATTCAAATACAAAATTATGTACTATTATTTTATGAGATAAAGAATGTTTAACTGATTAAACTGGATTCATCCTCATGGTTTTAAAATTTTCCAATGGGATATCATCTCAAAGTGAAATTGTAGAATGTAGTATGGTGAAGTAGTTCTCTATTTTCTTTACTTTTGGCCCTAAAGGCATAATCAGTGGTACAAATGCAGAAATTGAAGAACCAGGCTGGTGACTTTCACTAACTTGATATATGAGGCTTATTATATTTCTTCTTTCCTGTACTCACTTTTCAAGATCTCTACGTTATAATGTGCTGCAGCAAATTTTATAGTCTCTTCTGGCCTTGAGTTCAGGTTGGGCTGTTCTTTATTATGTTGCCAGCCTCCTCTTCTTAACTGACATTTATACATTTTCCAATATTCTGGGTAGAGTACAGTCATGAGTTCATCTACACTGGACACAGACCGCAACTGTTCCTCCAGATCTTTGCTTGCATAAGCCTGTTAAAGAAAAATACAAGATCAATTACTTACCAGATTAAGGGATTTGGAAACAAATGCACTAAAAAAAACCCTTTAGGTTTTATATTATCTGTACTATTTTCCCTAATAAAAATATTATCAATTACTCCTGAATTACTTAACTTTTCTTGGTAAAATTATATTCATATTTTAATTTGTGTGACTCAAAACAATTAAAATGCTATTTTACTTTTAAGACAAACATTTTAAATAAAAATTTAAAAATAATTTTAAAGTAACTTATTTGTTTTATTTATACTTATTTTACATAATTGGTGAATTTATAAGTTTGAAATTTTACTCAAGTTTGTATCACATCCTAAATAAATAAAATTGCACTGAAATCCACATTAATGCTTTGCCTCATTTTTAGTTACCAGCATCAATAACATAACTAAGCAGGATGCTTGAAATTAGGAATCTGTCATGGGAACTATTTTAGAATAAATAAGCACATAAAGAATGGAATTTCAACAACAGCACCACAATAAAGTTAGCATTTTGGCAGAGTGTCCCAAAATTTCTAAAAATGGATCATTAAGATTTATGCTGCTTAATGCCTATAGTTAATACTGTATTGTATACTTAATTTGTTAAGAGGGTATATCTTAAGTGTTCACACACACACAAAAAATAGTAAAAACAATAAAGAGGGCAGAGGAAAACTTTTGAAGAGGATGGACATATTTATGGCATATATTGTAGTGATGGTTTCACTTATCTCCAACTCCTCAAGTTGTATTTATTAAAATATTTACAGCTTTTTGTGTGCCAAAAAAAAAAAGATTCATGCTGCTTTCATAGAAAGGATAAAAATCACTGAACACTAAATCTACTTATCAATGATTAACTATATATACACATGCATTCAGTTAAGTAGAATATTTCAAGTTATATTCAAGTAGTTAGCATAGCCATGACAAAATACATTTTTTCTAAATTATACTTTAAAATGAGAAAGAAATGAAACTTTTTAAACTGTACATGTAAAGTGAAATATAACATCACTTGCTTATTTTATGCTGTCATGATCATCTCAGCTCTGAAATCTAAATATATAAGTCAATACCTAGTTCTCAAAGTTTAGTGTGTACAGGAGACAACTGAAGAGCTGTTAAACATGCAAACCTGCCTCCCCATGAATTATTTGATGGATCAAGAATCTATATTTCTACAAGTCATAGTTTTCCCTTTCTAATTTTTGATGTGTGAAATTAACCTATATGCCTTAAAGTTGAAATATTATTTAATCTTGAAAGTCTTTCTCACTTCTATTTTAAATAGTCCAAGTGAGACTGATGTAAATAATTTTTGTTGAAAAACATAATCTAATATCATTTACTTACATCATTACAAAGTCTCCTAAAAATAAGGCAACAGATTATGAAATGTGTGCCTTAGATGATGAAGTTGGCTATGAATGTTGGGTTTCCCCTTTCTCCATCATTTATGGTGTAATTTGAGTGTATGACTTAATCTCTTTAGGCCTATGTTATAAAAACATTGGTACCAGCCGGGCTCGGTGGCTCAGCCTGTAATCCCGTGCCTTTGGGAGGCTCAGGTGAGCGGATTGCCTGAGCCCGCGGGTTCGAGACCCGCCTGGGCAGCTTGGCGAGACCTCATCTCTACCATAAATCAAAAATGAGCCGGGCGTGGTAGCGCGCGCCTGTAGTTTCGGCTCCTTGGAAGGCTGAGGCGGAAGGATCGCTGGAGCCCAGCAGGTCGAGGCTGCGGGGGCCAGGAGCGGCCACTGCACTCGAGTCTGGGCGACAGAGTGAGACTCCAACTCAAAAAAATAAAAACAAAAACAAACAAACAAACATTGGTACCAATCTATCACCTTCTGGACTATGGGGTTATTCTTGATATACCATACAGCTATACAAATAGAATTTTAATGACTAGATGGAGGATGGGGGTGGGGAAGGGATCTTAATTTAAATGAAAGTTACAATATATCCTTTCATGGTTTTCCAATTAAATGTTTATAAAATAGTGGCCATAAGGAAAATCTCACATATACCCCAAATTCAAGAATCAAAGTGTTTCAGAAACTAAAAAGATTATTACTGGAGAGAAAGTTTATACAAGTTATCTGGGTGATTTTTATCACATACTGTGTGAGGTGATTGATCATTTCAAAATGTATAATGTACAGCAAAACATCCCGTTGTATATTTTAATATATACAGTTTTTTATTTGCCAAACATACCTTAGTAAAGTTGAAAAAACAGTGCACAGGTATATTTGTGGTCACTGCTACTTGCAGTAAAATGTCATAGGTGGGTTTTTGTTTGCCTCTGCTGATTGACAAAAGGATCAACAGAGGACTGCGTGTAATTGGAAGGTCCCTGGAACTCGTTCCCTACAACTTAGCTGGGATTAAAGTTAAACTGATTACACCAATTTCCAGAACAGGACTGCGCTACAACATCTATACACAATACAACGAAAGATACTCACCAAACTGTTAAGAAAGAGATGGTGGTGAATAGGGACTTTCAATTAAGTATTATTTGAAGTTTTAAGGCAAACAAATTACTTCTGTGCTTTAAAATTAGACATGAAAGATACCTATAACATATCTATCTATCTAATTGTTCCCCAACAGATCAGTAGGAGACAAATAAAAGATTTGCAATAGAGAAAATGCTATATAAAATTGAAAAAAACACTGGTAGAACATATGTTATTATATTTGTTCTCAGGCTGAAAAGTGCCTTTTTAAAAGTGAGCATAAAAACAAAACGTAAAGTATTTGTATGGTAAAAATACTGCAAACAAAATAAAAGAAAATAAAACAGGTAAATTATTTGCAATATACAGAACAGATGGAAAAGACTAATATTAAAATACTGCATGAATATGTTAATGAAAAAGTAAACCAGTGCTTCAATAGAAAATAGGCAAAAAACTTGAGCTAAATATTACAAAGAACAAATATAAATAATAATTACATATTGCATGGTGGCGATAGTGAAGGAAACTATAACTCTTTTAAATCCTGGTGGGAGTATAAATTTGTACAGTTATCCAAAGAAAAGGTGGCATTCCAAGCTGAAAACCTATAATAAAGCTCCATTTAGACAGTAAATTCACTTTCGAATTAAATTCACTATCCAGCAGAAGTGATATAATTCTGTCATATATAAGGTATGTATAAATCAGACTGTCTCTATAATAGTGAGTATAAAAAGTGACCTATACAGAAAGTAACACAAATTGATGAAACAACTTATAGTAAAAACAAAGTAACACAGAGAAAAATGTAATGGCACTATAAAATGATAATAAAATGAATAATTTAGACACAAAAAGAGTTCATAACATTCTTTGAAAAAATAGGGTATACAATTTATACATTATCTGCATACACAAGGATCAAATATTTAGTATAATCTTTTCATAAAACAAAATATATCTATAGATTACATACACGTGTATATGGTGTTAAGAGTAAAAGATATATAGCAAAAAATGTCGTTATCTTCTCCAAATTGTTATGTTAAGATAGTTATGCTCTTTATACATTTCTATACTTTAAATTTTAAATAATGATCATATATAACTTTTTATAATCAAAACTTTCAAAGTAGTCACCTCTAAGCATGCTATTGGCAGTCCATATTATTAGCTCTCTTTTCACCTTTTCATTTACTTCATGGTTCTTAATTCTGCATAGAGCATGTCTTTGACATATTATTTAAGTTACAATAATAATTGGAAAAAGTGGAGGCTTTCACAGACAAATGAAATAAAAATGGCTTGAGGATCGAACAATTAGTTTACTTTTCCCCCACTAGGCTGTAATTATTAAACTTGTATGGAAGAAAAAGAAGGTTTAGTGTCTAAGGACCCAGACTTCCATCTGGTTACAGACCATATGTAATTGAGTAATGTTACTCTTCATATCTTTTCACCTCATTTTACTCTGTAAAATAGGAATAATAATATCTTCCTCATAGCGTTTTTGTGATGAGTCAAATAGACATTTGATACAGAAGTAAATATAACTTTGTAGTCAAGGGAGAATTACTTGTCATTACAACATCTTTAGGGAAAAAAAGCACTGTGTAGAGATTGATAGATAAATTGACATTCTAATGCCATCATGAGCTGTAACTCAGTACTGTGCAAGTTCTTTTTTTAAATACATTTTTTAAATTTTAAATATGTGGGGTACAATTCAGGGTCAGATATACAAATGTTTGTTATTTTTGATGCAGTATTTCTTTAGACCTGTCTTCTGCATTTCACTCTAAATGACTAGCAACCTAGGAATTGAGCGTTGCCAACTAGGTGATATCTCATTATATGTTCAGTGAATATCTCTGTGAGCAGTGACAGGACTGTTCAGGGATCCAAAACTTTAGGGATAGATGCTGCCACCTAATCAAGACACATTCACGTTCTATTTTTGAAGAATTTGAAGAGGTCCTAGTAACCTAGAATGAGTTCTGAACTAGGACATAACCAAAATCTTTCAAGTGGAAGTGCTATACATATGAAGTCAAGTTCCTTCTTACTGCTTTCTTGAACCTTTATGTTCACCAATGTTTTCTAGAACATTGAGGACATTCTCTCGAATATTAATATGTTCCTTTATTTTCCAAAGGGATTTATGATGGTTTAAAATAGGAAGTGTCTTGCAAATGTATATTTAACTGTTATAAAAAGCTTCAACCAACAAAATGGACCTCATTTTCATTCCAGCTCGGATAAGTAAATTAAGAGGTACTGATAATTACTCTTATGTAACCTTTAGCATTTATGCATTAATAAACAGCAATGTATGTAACACAGGGAGATTGTGAGATGCTATGGAAGTTAAAGCTGAATATGCAAGGTCAATGGTCAATGGCAGGGAGCTACAAAGAAATATCAGTAATACTTCCTTCCCTTCCTTGGTAAATCATACTGAAAAGGCATTGCCTTCTTAACTTTAACAGAAGAAGATGGTACAAGACCTCTATATCTAGAAGCTAAAGATGAGGAAGAAGTTTGAGGTTTCACCTGTGCTCTGTAATTCTCTTTAGTTATGAAGAGTCATAACATGGGGTGAACACTTAAGGTGGAATTAACAACACTGTTGTACACACATAGATTACAAAAACTAGTTTTCCTCATAGTAGGGGTAGTTTAGATGCCTGTTAGGAAGGAAGCACAAGTGCATGCAAGTTGTCTTACTTGTAGTAACCCAGAGAGTCAATAGTAAGTGGAAAGCCACAGCAGACAACTACAATTAATGCCAGGCCCTGGACTTGCCAATAAATGAAAATCAGCTTTAAAAAAAATCCTTAAAAACAATGCCAACAGTTCCTTGAAACAACTGTCTTAAGGTAATTGCTATGGTGTATACAAATTTGACATATTTAATAATTTTATGAAGTTAAAAATCACAGGAAAATGCATATACTTGGATTATGGAAAATTTCTTTCACCTACAAGCATATACTCTTATCAAATACTAATAATCAGAATTAAAATAATGGCTAAGAGTTCATCAAATAAAGGTTTGATCACACCACAGGTTGCGTATCCCTTATGCTCAAAAGTGTTTTGAATTTCATTTTGGAGGGGGGAGGGATTTTAGGATAATTGCAATATACCAACTGAGCAAACCCAATAAAAAAATCCATGATTCAAAATGTTTCAATAAGAATTTCCTTTGAGTGTCATGCTGGTGATTAAAACATTTCATATTTTGGATTATCTTGGGTTTCTGATTTTGGATTAGAATATTCAACTTGTACTGTATTTCCATGAAGTATCCAAAAAGGATACAGGCAAATTTAGTTACTTGTTTGAAATATCTGTCTTTTCAAGGAGAGGGAAAAAATAACCTAATGTTCAAACTGAAAAATAAAGAAAATGATTATATTTTTCTTAAAGTGTCTGTATACTGTCTTTAAAAGTCTGGTTCAAATAATATCTTATATTTGAAAAAAATGTACATTTCCGTGGACAATTTTATAAGATAAAACATAGGGAGGACTACTTAGTCAAACGATCCAGTTGAATAATATAAAAAAGTTACTAAAAGTTTTAAAATTAAATATTCTTCATATTATTCATCACATGAATCATCTCTTTGTCCTAAGAAGTCAAATTATCAATAAGCACCCATCTATTAAAAGGTAGTTACCAAAGTCAATAACTCTGCACTACCATTGACTTATTGTTTCCTCTTGAAAATAAAAACAGATCCAATTATTAGAATAAATAGCATATTCATTTCTTCCTACTTAAAATGGCAGTTGCATGACAAATGGATTTGTAGTTTCTTTCATTTCCTTCAGCTATCTATGCTGGGCAAATTTGTGAATTTTAAAAATATATTCTTATTATTTAAAAACAGTCTCTGTAAAGCAAAAGTTGAGTTAGGTGGCAGAATGGAGAAGGTTTGTAATTTAAAATGTCATCCAATACACAGTTATAAAATTCACTTTTAAAAATCACTCTTTCCTCTCTCGGTCTCTCTCTCTCTCTCTCTCTCCCTCTTTCTCTGTCGCTCTCTCCCTCTCTGCAGCTCTCTCCCCGCCTCTCTCCCACTTCCTCTCTCTCTTACTCTCTCTTTCTCTCTCTCTTTTCCTTTTTTCTCGTTACAGATCCCCTCTTTAACAGCCACTTTAATAAATCTCTTGGTCCTGAAAAAATAAAAATAAAATAAAAATAAAAATCACTCTTTGGTAGAGAATCATAATATGGAAATCCAAATGGTATCCTTTTAAGGAATGGATATTTGAAAATGTTTTACATAATCTTAGCAAATCATTTTACCTAAAGTTTCAGTGAAGGAGTCAGAGTCAGGATTCTTTCCTTCTCAGGCCACCTATCATCCATGTCTACACCAGTCTGGTGTGCCACAGATAGGTAACCCTGGAAGTAGATATTCAGATTTTAGTGTAATATTGGAAGTTTCTAACTGGAGGTTTTGTTTTAATTGAATTTTTGTCTGAAATGTTCTTTTATAAATTTTTAAGTGCCATAATAAAGAATGAACTAGCTTTTAATATCTATTTTAATAGAATAAAATATATATTTAAAAGTCACTTTTTAGTTTGTCATATGTACAAATTAAGCAAAATACTAAATATTTATTTCATCAAAATATTCTTAGCAAATTTTAAATATTCATTTGCTTTCTAATTTCATGCCAAAGTAGACAATTAATCTGGTATCTCTGCATAATCAATGCAATGGGAAACAGGATACTCTATGCACACAAATTTCTTGCACTAAACACTGAAAACTACTTGCTTGATTTTTATTGTGAAATGAAATCCTTGATTCCATTTTCTTGTATAATACAAAATAATCTCAGAAACGTAATTCCAGATATAATTATATATAATATTATTTGCAGATATGATTGCAAAAATAGCATCAAGTAGGCAAAGTCAAAAATAACAAAACTTGTTTACTTTTATTTCAGTAGCTTTGGGGGATACAAATAATTTTTGGTCACATGGGTGCATTGTATAGAAGCGAAGAAGTCTGGACTTTGAGGTATACTCACCATCCCACCTGTGCACTTTGTACCTGGTAGGTGAGTTTTCATCCCTCCCCCTTTTTCCCCTTCCCCCTTCTGAGTCTCCAGTGTCTATTATATCATTCTGTACACCTTTGCATATCCCTAGTTTAGGTCCCACTTATAAGTGAGAACATGTGATGTTTGAATTTCTGCTCCTGCATGAGTTATTCAGGATGATGTTCTCCAATTCCATCCATGTTGCTGCAAAACACATTATTTCATTTTTTATGGCTGAATAGTATTCCATGGTGTGTGTATGTGTGTGTGTGTGTGTGTACACACTATATTTTCATTATTCACTGATCAGTTGATGGGCATTTAGGTTGATTTTACATCTTTGGAATTGAAAACTATGCAAAAGCTATTATTTACTGAATATTAAGACAGTGCCAAGGAGTTAAAATTTGTTGCTCAAATATTCCAATATATATAACAGTAGAGGAGTGGTTCATTGGATGAGATGATCCCCCCACCCACCCACCTTCTGGGACATTTGGCAAAGTCTGAAGACATTTTTGGTTTTCAGAACGGTGGCAGAAACCAAAAAAGTTGCTAAACATTCTACAAAACAGAATTAATTATCCAGGCTAATATGTCTGGACACTAATAGGTTTACTGTTAGGAAACCCTTAAGTTGAGCAAGAGTAGGGTTTGTCAGATATAATAATTTGACTGTATAGGTCATTATTTGCCTCTTAAGAACATATTAGAAGGTTGAAAATTTGCTTGAATTTCATCCTGTAAAACCCCTTAGAGACATCACAATGAGTGAATGAATGAATCTAAAATACCACCAGCAGCTGGACTTAGTAAATGTAATATTCTTAGGTAGATTTATTTATTGGGCAAGGCAATGTATTATTTTTTCTTTTTACATTGGCATCTCAACTGTGTGTTCCCTTGTTTCATATTGAAAAGAGAATGTAGCAGTTCAGACACAGTATTCCTAGGAGAGTAAATACAGAGTGTCTCAGAATTATTTTCCTTTGGCTGATTATAATTTCCAAAACAAGGTTTACATTTTTTAAAAAATGCAATTCAGAAAACCTTTATTCTCTTTCTCAGTTATAAATCTCTTCACCAAATATAAACAAGCATTGTTTGATTTCTACCAACATAAGTAGTTTTTACTTTTTTGAATTTACATAAGTGGAATCCTATAGTATACAATCTTTGGTTTTGGAATCTTCTTCTCAACCTTATTGGGTGAAGCAGTTGGCTTTCCTGCTGACTATTTTCCACTGTATGAACGAATACAATTTATTTATCTAGTCTATGTTCTACATGCTGTTTGATTATGAATATAATATGTATTTTGGGAGGTATATAACTAGAAGTGGAACTGATGAAGTATGCATATTCTTAGATTTATTAATATGACCAAACTATTTTCTAAAGTAACTATACCAATTGACACTCCTGAGGGCTATATATGAGTCCCTTTGCTTCATATCTTTGCCAACATCTAGTAGTGTTGGTTTTCTATTTTTAGTCATTCTGATGGTACATGATAATATCTCATTGTGGTATTGATGTGTAGTCCCTGGATGATTTGTCACATTGAACACTCTTTCATATACGGTTTGGAAACTGGGGTAACTTCTTTTAAGAATGTCCAATTAAAAGCTTTTTTATTTATTTCTGTTGGGTGTCTTGTCACTGATTTTTAAGAGTTCTTAATGTATTCCAGATACAAACTATTTGTCAAATATGTGTATGTGTATTGCAAACATCTTCTTCCATTTTATAGCTTGCAATTTCAATCTCTTAGTGGTGTTTTGATGAACAAATGTTCTTAACTAATAATGTCTGAATTTTTACTTATGGTTAATGCTTTTGGTGTGTTCTCTGAAAAATCCTTACTCAAGGCCATACAAATATCATATGCTATCTTCTAGAAGCTTTGTAATATTACTTTTCACATTTGGACCATGATAAACTTAGAGTTAATTTTTGAGCATAGTGTGAGGTATAAGTCAAGATTCTATTTCTTCTTTTATCTAGTTGATCCAGCACAATTTATTGAAAAGCCAATTCCTTTGATAGCATCAAACTGGTCCTTCTGTTGTGAATCACATGATTATATATGCTGGATCTTTTCCTGGACTTTTGGATTTGTTTCACTGGTCCTTTTGTCTATCCTTAGCTAGTACCGTACTACAATAGCTTTATAATTATCTTGATATTAATCATATAACTTGGTTCATACCTGTGATGACCCAAATTTTACTTTTAATGTTGATATATACAAATTTTTGCAGTTTCATTTCCTATTCTTCTATGACTAATTTCAATTATGGCTTTAAAAAAACTTGAGGTACTTGATGGAATTAAATAATATGTGTCAAATGCATAGCCAAGTGCCCTGTAGATGTTGGCACTTGAAAATAGCTATAGTTATTAGGTGCAAGCATAACTGTGGTTTTTACAAGTTGAAATTTGCTGTGTGACATTGGAATACATTCTTAATAAATATGGTTATGCTATACATCATTTTAATATGCATTTCTCACTTTATTTTTTTTGCTAATGACTTATTACTTGCTGTTTATTTTTTATTTTATTTTATTTTTTGAGTTGGAATCTCACTGTCACCCAGACTGGAGTGCAGTGGCCGCTCTCGGCCACCGCAGCCTCGACCTGCTGGGCTCTGGCGATCCTTCCGCCTCAGGCTTCCAAGTAGCTGGAACTACAGGCATGCACTACCACGCCCGGCTAATTTTTTTAATTTAATGTAGAGATGACGTCTCGCCTGCCCAGGCAGGTCTCGAACCTGTGGGCTCAGGCAATCCACTCACCTCATCCTCCCAAAGGTATTTATTTTAGACTATGGGAATGATGTTAGCCAAAAAGCAAATTTGAATGATTTTTTGCTTCGACTTCAAAATGGGTCTTAAAGCAGCGGAGACAACTGCAACATCAACAATGCATATGGCCCAGGAAGTACTAATAAACGTACAGTGCAGTGTTTGTTCAAGAAGTTTTGCAAAGGAGACAAGAGCCTTGAAGATGAGGAGCATGGTGACTGGCCATCAGAAGTTGACAACGACCAATTAAGAGCAATTATCAAAGCTGATCCTCTTACAACTACATGAGAAGTTGCTGAAGAACTCAACATCGACCCGTCATTCAGCATTTGAAACAAATTGAAAAGGTGAAAAAGCTCAGTAAGTGGGTGTCTCATGAGCTGATCGAAAATTTAAAAAAATCATCATTTTGAAGTGTCATCTCTCTTATTCTATGCAATTACAATGAACCACTTCTCGATCAGATTGTGATGTGTGACAAAAAGTGGATTTTGTATGACAACTAGTGACGACCAGTTCAGTGGTTGGACTGAGAAAAACTCCAAAGCACTTCCCAAAGACCAAACATGCAACAAAAAACTATCATGGTCAATTTTTGGTGGTCTGCTATCAGTCTGATACACTACAGCTTTCTGAATCCCAGCGAAACCATTATATTTGCTGAGTATACTCAGCAAATTGATGAGATGCACCAAAGACTGCAATGCCTGCAACCAGCATTGGCCAACAGAAAGTGCACAATTCTCCACAACAATGCCCGACCACACAGTGCACAACTAACATTTCAAAAGTTGAACGAATTGGGCTACAAAGTTTTGCCTCATCTACCATATTCAACTGACCTCTTGACAATTGACTACCACTTTTTCAAGCATGCTGGCAACTTTTGGCAGGAAAAATGTTTCCAGCAGGATGCAGAAAGTGCTTTCCAAGAGTTGGTTGAATCCCGAAGCACGAATTTTTACACTACATGAATAAACAAACTCATGTCTCATTGGCAAAAAATGTGTTGATTGTAATGGTTCATATTCTGATTAATAAAGATGTGTTTGAGCCTAGTTATACTGATTTAAAATTCAAAGTCCAAAACTGCAATTATTTTTGTACCAACCTAATAGTATTAGCAGTGGTAGTGGTAATAAAAGTGAGCACTTGGGCAAGAATTATATTAAGGGGTATTTATTAAACCATATAACATGTTCAATCTCGTCAACTCTCAAAACATACTGTAATAGTAGTCTTCACTTACCTAAAACCTATATTCTTTGTGAAATCTCAACTTCTCCAATCATATGTGCATTATTACCTAAAATGACACAATGCAAACCCAAAGAGATGGTTCTAACACAATGGCTGACTGCTAAGTTTTCCAGGATAGAACAGGTTTTGGAGAACCAAACATGTGTGGTGTAAAATAACATAATGTTAAAAGCATGTGTTTTGGGACCAGATACACCTGTGTTTGAATCTTAGCTTCTCCCCCTACTATGTCTGTGACCTTTGAGGTTTATATTTTCATCTGAAATATAAAGTCTGCTGCAGCAATTAAATGAACTACCATGAAAGAAGGTATGTAAATAATCTAGGGCTTGATTATGTTAGGTTTTTCTTTTAAGCTCTTCTCAAGTAATTTGTATTTTTTAAATTATTTTTTATTTTGGTTAAGCTTGAGCTGAATTTATTAAGCCAATACATTTTTGAAAGATTACTTTTCTCTTCCTTTGATATTTCCATTTATAAAAAACCATTTTATTTGTCTTCTATTATTTTTATTTAATTACACCTCTTTATATAGGGAAGCTAGGAATACCTGCTTCTAGTGCTGCAAGGATTCATATGAAAAGTCAATATTATGCCAAATTTGTAAGCCTGTTTGCGAGCCATTTCTCAAACAGATACAATGTGTTCAAAAGCAATGTAATTCAAATGAGAAGCCATCAGGCTCCTTATTACTACCTTAAAGGGGGCATTTTTTTTGGGGGGGGCCTCTAGAGGCCTGAGTAATCAGGATTCATTAAGTCTGTGAGGACAGGCAGTGTGAAAAGACAGAGTCGAGAAAGAAAGAGATTATCAGAGAAAAAATATATTAGAAAACATGCCCTGATCTCTCAGGGGAATCAGGAGACAGAACCAAAAGTTTCAGAAGTTGATATCGCAAGGAACTGGGCCAATACAAAAAATCATCAGCTTCTGTCATTCCTTGACCTGTCTCATTTTGGCAAAGAATCAATTGAGTCTTAGGCATCCTACAGTCCAGAGGTCTCAAAAGCATAAACATGTTTTTTTTTTCTTAAGACAAATATGGCAGCAAATACTAATCTATACATTTAAACACAAAGCATTTTAGCCAAAAAGCAAGAGCTGGGGTCAGAAGTATTTAAGGGTTTGTTGAATGTCTTCAAGAGGATGCAGGATCCAAGTAAGAGATGTTACAAGACTGAAGTAAATGACAATGGTGAATGAGATTAGAAACCCACCTATGCTTTCCAGTCCAGCTGTTGCGACTTCTGTAGTTCATGCATTAATTACCTTGCTGTGGGAAAGTGAATTGTTTTTCCTGCTTCTGCTCATCTCCCTCCCAGCACATCCTATTCGCACCAGCTGATCACTGTTCTTGAAACTTCACTTGTTCTGATGTTTCGCTCCTCAAAAGTCTCTCCTGGTATTCCACTTACTAATGAATAAAGTCCACATATATTTTGGAAGTCCTAGTAAGTTTTCTTGTAAGTGTAAATAATTATAATAATACCTTCTTGCCTATGGTCCCTCATTTATAAAATATAGACAATAAAATGTACCTTGCAAAGCTACTGTGTGTCTCCATATGATGATATTTGTAAAGGACACAGGAAGAAGGCAGGTAAGTAGACTAGACAGATGTCACCCACATCTAATATAATATTTTAAATAAGTGGCAAAATAGGGAAAATAATATGATTTTTACTGAATAATTACATGTGCCAAGGAATGTTCTGGTCATGCTATTTGTAAATAAAGTCTCTACTTTCATGGAGTTTATAAGCTAGAAATTATACATGTTTATTTTGAGAGTTAAGAATATTAATTATCAGCTTCCTGAATTTTTTCTTTTGAAATAATTTGCAAATTTCAAGGCATACCTGTTTAGTATGCTAGTATGTTACAATATATTCCGGGTAAATTTCTTGTTGCTTGCTTGTATGTCTCTGTGTTTAAGGGATTTCAGATTAGTTCCTGAAGTGTCAGGAAGGGGAATTTGTTGCTATGAAACAATGTTGAGTAAAACAAAGTTGAATTATTTAACCAGAAGTACTGTGTCCGAAAACACAAAAATTCCATTTTGCATTTTTACCAACCCTTGAGTTGTTATATTTCTCTTTATAATTAAAACCCATTTAATAATTTATTTCAAAGTAGCAAAAGCATAAATTATAAATCCGTTTTACTAATGTACTTATATTCTAAGTATGATACTGATTTTGGATCACAACTGTACTCTGGTTCTGGAAGGATTATGTGTGTGTATGTGTGCGCATGCATGTGTATGTGCATATTTGTGACGTGTGGTAGTGGTGGTTAAAGTATTCTTAGGATATACACTCAGTAAATAAGCAAGCTGGAAAAATGAGCAAAGATTGCCACTACATCAGTTCATCATGAAGGATTTAGAAAGTTATTCTGAGGTCAGTATTTTTTAGTCAGCTTTGAGAAACCACTTACTTTCAGGAAAGTACAGACTCTTCCTTATCAAGTTCAGTACTCCTATAAGACCTGTTTACTTTATGAACAACTTTGTTGGATCCACTGTCTAGTCCAGGTTGCTTAATGAAAATATCATGACACAATGTTTCTCAATGTTATACTAGTCAGACATCTAAATGAACAATGTTTTCCTCTACCCAGTTAACTTTTTATATTTTCAGCAGATACATTATTATTAAATATTACTTGTAGGGTAAGAGGTAAGGAAGAAATATTCCTTATTAAAAGAGGATGACATTTTAAAAATATACTGATGGATCAAGGTAACACGTATTTTCTGTAACTATCCAGGTTTTATCAAATCATAAATTAGATAAATGATTACGGTGTTGAAGAATCAGTTTAGCTTTTTGCACAGATACTTCTTACCTACGTGTTTTGAGAAGTATGTAGATGGAAAAAGTCCATATTAAATGAGAGAAGAAAAGCATGCTTCATTTTCCCATTAATGAAACATTCAGCCAGCCTTTATAAACCAAACTAAGATTTCAGTTTATGGAAAGTATAATACTAGGCCAAATTTTAATCCACGTTCAAAATCTGATCTCTGAAGGCCAGACTTGAAATTAAATATTTATATTCTACAATGCTCCATGTAAATAAGTTGAAATCATGTTTCAAGATTCACTAGAGGAAACTATCCATTTAACCAATAGAGGCAAAATTCAAATCGATTCTCTTCTATTTCTGTCTGCAGTGAGCTTCTTGACCCTAAAATATGACTTAAGCACTAGCTAGCTCAATTCTACTGTTAATTAAATGGTGGTGCAATTCAATATTATGTATTTACCAATATCTGCCAGGTGTGTCTGTATGGAAAGTATATTTACCAAATTGGATTTCATTCTAAAATAAATGGAACTAATGTTTTTTACTTATTCCCCTCTCCTCCCAAAAAATCCCTAAGAAATTTATTTCACTTGTTTTATGAGAGTCCCTGAAAAAAAGCCTTTTCCCCTTCTGTTGACTATTATCATATACAAATGGAGTAAGTAATAAAATCTGACATAAATTTGCAAGCTCTTGTATGTATAATAAAGTCCAGGTCACAAAATATTTTCTCAAGAGATCAAGATATCTAGTTGACAAGAGACAGAAAATATGAGGGATATAGAAAATGGCAGATAAAGTGAGTTAAGAAAAATATAACTGGCCGTGTGCTGTGGCCCATGTCTGTGGTCTCAGCTACTCAGGAGGTTGAGGAAGGAGGATTCCTTGAGTATAGGAATTTGAGACTATCCTGGGTAACAAAGTAAGGCTCTATCTAAAAGAAAGGAAGGGAGGGAAGGAAGGAGGGAAGAAAAGAATATAATTGACTTATGATAAATTCATATCACCAGTAAAAAAGTAAGCCATATCATACTTGCTCATTAATATATTAATGTTTATTAAATATTTAGATAAAAGGAACTTTTCCAGGTATTATGAGAGGTATAGAAATAAATCAGAAAGGAATATTTACTTCAAGAGAGTGATAAAACATGTACAGATTGCAATATAGACAGGGGTAGGTACAACAAGGGAGAAACAGAAAAGTAAAAGGTCTTTGGGAGTTCTGAGCTAGTGACAATACTTCTAGCAGTGATGCTCATGGAAGGCCTTTTGAAGAAGCTCACTCCAGAGCACTCACCGATTTCACCATCACCTTATATGACAGCCATCAGAGAACAACTATATACAGGTAGGAAGTGGAAGTGCAGATGGCCAATAAAGCCATTTCCATGCAGATGATATGCCATTATTTTCAAATTATTTTTATGTTCCCTGAAAATATGTTTTACTTTGAAGTATAAAATGATTTAGTAATCTCTGTTTCAACTACTTTCATGCTGACAGGTTCTCTCCTAGACCAAATTTTTGACTGACTCCTCTGAGCCCTCTTTTCTACTAGGCTTCTCCCTTGGACATTAAACTAGGAGTTCAGTTAGCAAGAATAATCCTGCTAAATCAGTTTAGAGAGAACCCTCCCACCCTTAATATTTGGTCACCCTGGATTTCTGAACCCCCACCATTCCCCTGATGAAATCGTGGCCTCCCTTCAACAAGAATCCTGGTAAGTTGGTTTACCAAGACATTTCCTTCTCTTGATGTCTCTCTCCTCTTAGTGATTTTCCGTCTACAAAACCCACTACTCAACCTGTTCCTCGGCTATAAGTTCACACTTGCTCTTATTGTGTTTGGAGTTGAGCCTGATCTCTCTCCCTTATCGTTATACTCTTTACATGTACTGCAACAGTCCTAAATAAAGTCTCCCTCAGTATCAAGATTATTATTATTATTATTACTTTTGAGTTGGAGTCTCGCTCTGTCGCCCAGACTGGAGTGCAGTGGCCACCACTTGCTTTGATAAATTCATTATCACCTGCTTTCATTGGTCAAACTTACCTCATACTACAGTTTATTTTAAAAAGAAAACGTTAAGCAGCAACTCACTGTATACATGCAACCTCCTTAGCTTTCTTGCTCCTCTCAGGACAGCTGTTAAAATGCTTCTCCTCATCCTCTCCAAAGTCACTCACGCCACAGGCACTGGGATCCTTTCTGTTCCTGCTGTAGCAACACCACTCTTCTTGTGACCGCCCTCTCTCCAGCATTCTCTCTCTCAAGTTATTGTGTCCCTGTCGGCATGCGAACAAGGGGCTCTCCCCAATTTAAGATGTCAGGACACACACACAGACAGAAAAACATCCCCAAGAGAAGGAAAAGCCTCTTTTAAGTCCACGACCTTCTGGAGCGGTTGCCACTTCTTTCCTTTCCTTCAGAGCGTCACAGTCCCAATGCTCTGTCTACACCTGCACTGTTCTCCACTTGCCAATCACTGCTCAGCGCTCCACTGTGGTTTCTAGCTCTACCACTTGACTGGGAAGCAGGCCCCAGCAACCTCGGCGTGAGCTTTCCTCTGTCTCTTCACGTCCCAACTCTCTTCGGTGCATCGCCCTGCCATTCCTCCATTAAAACCATGTGCTCTCTGTGTCCCTGAGACCACGCTCTCCGGCGATTCCCTGTCTCTTGGCGGTGAATATTATCAGTGACCTGTGCTGACTTCTGCACCTCATCCCAAAGATTTGAGTTCTCAGGGTCCAGGAATGGTTTTCATCACAGTTCTTTCTTTTGACTCATCCCTTCTGAGTTCCTGAATTTATGCCCGACCCGCCCAAAGTGATCTGTGTCTGAAGGCTTGAAGGTATATATCCAGCCCGAGTTTTTCTTCCAAGGTATCTATCTGCCTTTAGATTTCTCAATATCTCACTCTTCACATATGTAACACAGCATTCATTAATTTTCTCTCCAAATCCATTTCTTCCCCGGTTTTTCTCAACTAATGAAGCTTTAACCAGTTTCTCATTGAAGAATCTGGGAATTAGACTTACTATCTCTTTCTTTCACTCATAAATGTAATCTATCAGCGGGTTCTAATACTCTGACCTCTAAAAGACAGCAATTTGTCTCCACATCGACTGCGAACCTTCTAGTTTCAGCTGCCATCATCTCCTGCCTAATTCACTGCCTTCTTGCTCAGGCTCTCAGTTGTTCTGTTGATCTGCACAATGGACTTTCCACACAAAATTAAAGGAATTATTGATAAACACTTACTGAATGATGCCACTTACCCATTTAATCTGCTCTGGTGGTTTACCATTATACTTCATATAAAATCCCTACCACCTCCACAGGCCTGAATGATTTGGTTCCCCTCCAGTCCTCTCCAATTCCATCTCGCACTGTTCTCTCCCTTGCTAGGAGAACTTTGGTGTTTTCAAAACTCCACGCTTACTTCAAGCTTAAACCTTAGCAGTGTCTGTTTCCTTTCCTAGAATTATACTGCCCTGGCATTATATGGGGTTTGTGATTTCTCTTCATTAAAGTTTCAACTTAAATGCCAAATAATCACTGCAGCTGTGTATTCACTGTAGCTAAATATCCTGATTCACATCGTCTATTTTTGTACCTTGTTTCCTTTATATCATTCCATGCACTGTAAACACTGGCTTATTTTTTCTTTAGCTTACTACTCTTATTACTACTCTCTTACATGCCTGTTTTGTTGTGTATTATATACTTTCTCCCTTGATGCATACCTGGCATATAGTATCCATGAAGGAATACATAAAAGAAGAGTATAGACAATTTCCTTTCATTTTTTCATGTCATGAACTAACCTTAGAAACAATACTTTCTTAAAGCTGAAGTAAAATATTAAATACATTTAAAGGTTTTTTAACTCAAATCGTATTAAGATTGTCCCCCCAAATAATTGCTTATAATGGTGTATTTGTTTTCTTAAGGTGTCCAAGGTTTTATTTTAGAAGTTGCTCCCTGGGTAGTCTAAGTCAAGAAATAAGAAAATAAACACAATTTATTTTTAGAGTAGACCCTTTGGATTTTAACTAATTATTTCATCATGTTAATATTCAAATTCTTCAACAGATTAAGTCACTATAGGACAGTAAATGTAGGAAATTTACATCCTTTTAATCTGAATATTTTTCTCTATTTTGTTTTCACACTCCATTAAAATCAAATGTAAGTAACTGTTGGAAAAAGTTTCAAAATTCTATCTTATTAAAATGGAATGCTAAAAAGAAAAAAAAAGATAGAAGGAAGGAAGGAAAGAAGGAAGAAATACATGAAGAAAGCCTAATTTAAAGAGAATTCATAAAAAGTAACAAAAGAAGTTTTTATGTATGTAAATATTAATTCATGAAAATTGTATTAATGAAGATCCCCCTTAATTGCATTTTCTTCCTTTATGAATACAAGGTGAATTAAAACAGATGGTTTCAGAAATGTATTCTGAAAATCAATAGTTTGGGACATGAAAAGGAAAGACAGTTATATTACAACAGAAATGGTACACCTCTAGTTCCTTTTTTCTCCACACTATGAAAAGTTTATCAAATTCATCACAGAGTTTTATAAGGCTGCCATTGATTTATTTTATTTTATTTCAACTCTGGAAGAATCGCCATCTTTTCACTACCTCTGTATATCTAGTATACAGAGCCCTATTGGATTGTCACTTACCCTGTCTGGCTCCAACCTCTTATTAGCTTAAAAGAAATGTGGTTTAGACTATCCCCATTTCATCAGAATGAAATTTCTGCCACACTAAAAAATAAAGGTGAAAAATATATAAGATAGAGGTGGCTGCAAAAGACCTAACACAAAAAGGTACTAAATAAAAAAGCAAAACTAACAGCCACAGAGTCTCTTTGGGAGTAAGGGTCATGAATTCAGCATCAGTGTGCATTAAATATTTAACTTGCACATTCTTCATATTGTGATGATATAACATCACTGACATAACTTTTTTTCCTAATGTGTTGACTCTTACAGTAGTCAGTAAGCAATAGAAGTCATGGCTCATGACAAATATATAATGAAGTAATGTAAAATCTTTTCATCTAGTTTTAGCTTTCCACAGTTAACTAATGTTTCTACACATATTTTTTAGTTTATAAATAATAATTACTGGCAGATAAGTAAGATCAATTCAATCATAAATGGAAAATCAACGTTTCAACTTTTAGTAAAGCTTGACAGATTGAAGGCTGGTATATTGCTTTGCTTTTTCCAAAACTCTTCTAAAATAAAAATAATGCATTATAGCCATAGAAGTAAAAATAAAAGGAGAGGAAATAATGATAGGCAAAAGATATTGATGTATTTTTTGAAGATGAAAAGTTAATAGAGTTATCAGAGGAACAAAAGCTAAAATATCACGTGCCTACAAATAAGAATGCCTAAGAAAAGCAAGCCACTGTATGCTTCAGATCCACAGTCATATATATTCACCAGGTACTATGCCAAATAGAGGTGAAAAGACAGATAAAAAATGAGGAGATTGATTGAAGTTTACTTAAAGACCAATTTGACATTTAGCTCCCCCATCTACCAACCCCATCTAGTGAGACTATATCCCCCAAATCCTAGCCTAATCCTAGATACTCATTCTGTGGAGAAACTGAAACAGGCTTCAAACTCAGGGTGTCTTGATACAGCAAAGATCAAGGATGAGATTTATTGAAAAAAACAAGGGGTGGGGGATTAAGAGAAAGCCTAAATAGAGAATGGTAAATCCCGAGGTCCCTTGTCTTCCTTGGTTCCATGATAGCTGGCAGCCAGACTCGTACTCTCTAACCAACTACACTCACCCACTCGTCATCATACATGTCAAAGCAACAGAAAGGTTCTTGTCTAAAAAAAAATTGTTGAAGCCGTAGGGAAAAGTTATTAGTTGCTTACAGAGATGCTTCTCCCAGTGGGTGGAAAAAATACTTCTACCCATTTAACTTATATCTAACTTATTTGTTAGGAGACCCAACAAATAAATAAACATATTAGTAAGTAAGATCTTAAAAAAAAAAGTCCAGGCACAGATGGACTTGATTGGTTAGTTCTATCAAATATTTAAGGATGAAATAATACCAATCCTACACAAACACTTTCCAAAAATAGAGTAGAAAAAAAATTCCCATCTTATTTGATGAGTCCATTTATTACCCTGATACTAAAGTCAGAGAAACACATGAAGAAAACAATTCTTAGAGGCAAATGTTTCTTAGAAAGCTAGAGGCAAAAAAATTCTTAGCAAAACGGCAAAATTAATCCAGCAACACACATAATATGAAAACATGGGATTTATTTCAGAAATGCCAAGTTGATCTAACATCTGAAAATCAGTTCATATAATAAACCATATTAATAAATAAAAAATATCACATTAACATCTCAATAAAAAGTATTTAACAAAATCCAACATTCAATCCTAATAAAAACTTTCAGTAAACTAAAAATGGAATAAAGCTTCCTCAACCTAATAAAAGATATCTATGAGAAACCCACAGCTATGATCATACTTGATATATTTTTTACCAAAAATTGTATGCAAGTGGCCTTCCCCCTGTGATATGAAACAAGACAAAGAAGTCTGCTTGCTACTTTAATCCTATATGGAGGTTATAATCAGCGCAATAATGCAAATTAATTAATTCATTAATGGCATCCAGATAGGAAAGAAATAAAACTGTCTTTATTCATGGACTATATGAACCTGCATGTACAAAATCTTAAAGAATTTACAAAAATTATTTTGCTAGAACGAATCAGAGTTCAGTAAGATCAGAGGTTATAAAACAAATATAAAAAAATCAATTATATTTTTATATACTAGCAACGAACAATCACAAAATAAAATCAAGAAAACAATTTCATTTAAGACCTAAACAGAGAAAACTATAAAATTTTAAGAAAAACAAAAGGAGACATAAATAAATGGTGAGACCACCATGTTCATGGATCAAAACACTCAATATTATTAAGTTGACAATTCCTCCCAAATTGATTTAATAAGTTAAATGTAATCCCTATCAAAATTCCAGCTGGTCTCAATTTTTCTCTAAAGCTATGGTAATCAAGACAGTGGTATTGGATAAGGACAGACTGATAGATCGAAATGGAGAATTCAGAAACAACCCCCCCCCATAAAAACCTATATTTATGTTTAAAAGATTTTTTAATAAAAGTACCAAGGCAAGTTAACAGGAAAAGGATAGTCTATTCAGCAGATGATGCTAGAACAATTGGTTAATCATATGCAAAAACAAAGCAAAGCAAAAAACTTAAAACACTTAGTTTCTTACTTCTCATCATACTCATATATTAACACAAAAAAACCATACACTTAAATATAATAGCTAATACTGTTGGCAAAAATGTAGTTTCATTTTTATGAACTTGGCAAAAATGTCTTAGACATAAGACCAAAAGCACAACTTAGAAAAGAAAAAGTGATAAGTTGAACTTTATAAAAATTAAACGTTTTTATCCTTAAAAATACCCTTAAAGATTAAAAGACAAACCAAAAAATGCATGTAAAATATCTGCAGATCATATATCTGATAAAGACTTGCATGTAAATTGTATGAAGAGTTATTCCAGACAAATAAAATTATAACTCAAGTAGAAACAAAATCGTTTAATAGATATTTCAACAAAAATTAAATTCAAATGGAAAATAGACACAAAAAGATGTTCAACATCAATAGTTATTAAGGCAAATTTTGCAAATTAAAACTGTAGAGAATTGTCACTAACCATACTGACTAGAATAGCTGCAATCCAAAAGAATGACAATACAAAATATTGGTGAGGATGTGGAGAAACTGGAACCTTCCTATACTGCTAATAGAAATATAAAATACATACTAAGCTGGTTTGACAGCTGCTTGAAAAATTCAATATATATATGAATTTGCATATATACACATATACATATATCATATGGCCTAGTAATTCCATTGTTAATTATCTACCCATGCGAAATGAGCATATGTCTACACAAAGACATACTATGTGACTGTTCACAATGACATTCTTCATAAGAGCCCAAACGGGAAAAACATATCAAATCCATCAATGGCTAAATAGATAAGCAAAATGTGTTAATAGATACAGTGGAATACTGTCCAGCAAATAAAAGTAATAAACTGCTGATACATACTACAACATGGATGAACCTCAAAAACATTACGCTAAGTGAGAAAACCCTAATACAAAAGACTATTTTTTGATAGTTTCCTTTATAGGCAATTTATGGAAAATACAAACTATAGAAAATAAAAACAGACTAGGATTGCCTGAGGCTGGAGATGGGAGCAGTTATTGCATAAGCATGGGGAAATGTTTTGATGTAGTGAAGACTGTAAAGCTGCATTGTGCTAATTGTTGCATATCTATAAATCATTACCCACTTACAATGAGTAAATTTTATGGTACGCCATCTTTCACAAAATGAGAAAATAAGCTAAGAAAGAGAAAGACATACAATCCAGAAGATGAGTGCTCTTACACTGGAGAGGAAGGAAGAGTTCTATATAGGCCTTGAAACAAACTAGTCACTGTGGTTGAAAGATAGAGGTTTTTAGGAAAGAAAAAAAAAATGGAATTTTAAGATTAACTGTTATGTTTATTACCAATATTCAGTGGAGTCTTACAATTAATTTGGAAACTTTGAGGAGAGTTTGTGGCAGAAAAAAGCAAACAAAGATAGTTATTAATTTTTTAAAAACCCTAAAAACCTGTACAAAAAAAAATTACTAACAAAAAAAAAATATAGTGGTGCAATGAAACAAACAAAATATATTTACTCCCCAATTCAGATAATACCAAATCTCCTTTACCTGGGGGGGGGGGGGGAGGAGACAGAAAAGCAGGAGTATGGGGGGGGAATAAAAGCAGTGATAAAAGATCAGATCCTTATTGCATTAGTCGATTTTGCATTGCTAAGAAGGAATATCTGAGGTTGGGTAATTTATAAAGAACAGGTTTACTTTGGCTCATGGTTCTGTATAGTGCCAGAATCTGCTTGGCTTCTGGTGAGGCCTCAGGAAGTTTTCACTCATGGAGGGAGGTAGAAGGGGAGTAGGTATGTCACACAGCAAGAGCAAAGCAAGAGAAAGAAGGAAGAGCCAGGCTCTTTTAAGCAACCAACTCTTGTGTGAACAGATAGAGAGTTCACTCACTGTGGGGAGAATGGCACCATACCAATCATGAGGGATCCGCCCCCCAAGACCTAAGCACCTCACACTAAGCCCCATCTCCAAAACTGGGGATCACATTTCAATATGAGATTTGAGGGGACAAACAGCTCAACTATATCACTTGCCATCTGCAATAACAAGTCATAGGAAAAATCTAATTGTACAAAATCAACAAAGTTACCAAAAGTGTAATGTTTGAAAATGTGGAGGTATCTGCCAATAGCAATAGACTTGAAACATACTGTCTCTGGTGTACACAGCCTAAGGACAGGCAGGGGATAGATTTTTCACCAGTAACCTAGTTTTTCTGTATTACTTTTCACTATTGTCACATAGCTTTTGATAACATTTATATATAATTTTCAACAAAATTGAATTGTATAACCCAATATAGTTCAAATACCTAACAGTCTTCATAATTCAGATTCTACTTTTTTAAAACAACTTTTCTCCCCCATTTCCCAATATGAATCGGTACCGGTCAAGTGATTGTCACTGTCTGCATGTGTAACTCACTTCTGCAATCTGTGTCTCTCCTTAAACTACTTCTTTACTCTTCTCACTCATTAAGATAGGACCCATTGTTCAAGGTGACAGTTACATGTTCATTCCATCTTGAACTTCTTCAGTCATTTAAGCAATATTTTAAAATTTGTATCTTAGCTCTTGATTAGACACACTTTTAATGGGCAGCTGCAGTCATCATCTTTCTACACACAGTTGTTGAGTTCTCATGCGTGAAAAAGTATTCTGTCTGTAGGCAGAAACTAGTAAATAATTTTAAGAGCTACTGGGTACTAAAATGTAAAATATTTGGTTTATACTTCACAGTGAAGAAGAGGAGAATGTCCAGGTGAATCCAAAGTTTCTGGTAAGAGTGATGCTGGGTGAATAGAGGTCACTATGTGAGGACCAGTTTGGGTTGTGGCAAATAATGATTCATTCTGGACATGTGAGCAAGAAAACAGTCGACATACCAATGTGACAATTCTGAGCTGACAGTAGGACACATGATTCTACTTAGCGGGAGTATCTACCCTGTAAATAAAAATGTAACAGCTTATGTAACTAGTTGGAAAATGAAGCCATGTGTGTGACTAAGATTCTCTTACAAGAAGGCACAGAATAAAAAGAGCTATGGATAACCAACCTTGGGTAAGTATGAAACATGAAATTCAGATGCCAGAGGATGAACCAGCAAAAGAACAAGAGAAGAGAGGCTGGAAATTGTGGTGTTATAAAATCTATAGTAAGCGAGTGTTTCTGAAAGGAGAAAAATGGCTTAAAATGAAGGTCAAGTTCTGCACACTCTAAAGATGCCAACTGAAAAAATCATCGGGGACCAGTACAAGAGCAGTGACTTTATTTAGCAGAATGCAAAGCAGAGCACGAGTAGACAAAATAAAGAGAGGCAGATTCACTGACTGATGAATTATCCAAAAGAAGGACATTTTTTCCTACCCAGTTCTTGCTAATTTGTTAAATACATGGACTTGAGTTTGAAGGTCTCCAAGATATGGACTGGTATGAGGAATTCTGAGTAGAACAATATTAATAAAAATGTACCAAACTAGAAGTTTTCAGGTGCGCTAGATAGCATCCAAGAGAAGATGTGTGAAACTTGTCAGTTTTTGAGGAGAGGATTTCACACCTGCCTCATGTTTTAGTGGAATAAGTGAAAATGGATGAAATAGGCCAGAAAAATGTATTCAGAAATTTTCTTTTCTAGAAGAGAATTTAGAACAAAATATTTGTGATTATGGGTGAAGTTGTTTTTTTTTTTTTACACTGATACCAACAGCACGTTACCTTTAAAAAAAGATAACAAATTGTATTTCAAGAAAATTAAAATGTTCTGCTTTTCAAAACCACCCAAACTACAAACTTGGAGAAAATATTTGTGTCTAAAATATAAGGAAATTCTCAAAACTCAGTGAAAAGAAATTAAACAACAAAATCAAAAACAAAAAAATGAGCAAAAGATTTGATTAGATTCTACACTAGAGAAGATGGACAGTTTATAAAATAAAAAATAAATAGGAAATAACTGCTTATTAGGCAAACGCTCATTAAAACCTTTATATGGTACTATCCCACATCCATTAGAATGAATAAAATGAAAAACACAATACTAAGTGCTCTCAAGTACATGCAAGCAATTGGAACTCTCAGATATTGCTGATGAAAAATTAAAATTGTACAGCCACTTTGCAAAAACAATTGAGCAGCTTCTTATAAAATTAAACATGTACTTACTAACAATTCCATCCTCACGTATTTATTCAAGTGAAATGAAAACTTATGTTCACTCAAAAATTTGTATGTATGCATTTATAGAGGCTTATTTATAATCATGAGAACTGAAAACATCCAAATTTTCTTCAACTGGGTGAATGAATATAATACAGTGGTACATTCATACAAAATGGAATACCATTCGGCAATAAAAAGGAGGATACCACTGATATTTGCAACAACATGGATGAATCCCAAATACGTGTATAGTGAAAAGAAGTATACACATCTTAAGTATGACGTTTGCTCAAAAGATGGCATTCATCAAATAAATGCTAGCGTCACTATGCGACAGGACAAAGAAAATGACAGAAGCATGGTTGAGTGAACACCATACTACACTGCTACCATAATTCAATTCAACTTCAGAGTAAAAGATAGATAACATCTCTTAAAATGTGTATACATTTTTTGGCCCTCTCTGTATTCTGTATCTTGATTGTGGTGATGGTCGTACAACTGTATATATTTGTCAAAACTCACCATAAAGAGTGTATTTCTCCATATGTACTTCTCTCTCAATTAAAAAGATTGTATCCTAAATCTAATTAAACTTTAACTTCATATGAACTGAGCTAAATAAAATTTAAAATTTAAAAACTAAAATTTAAAAACTAAATAAAATTTAAAAACTGAGACCCAATTCCCACCACTACACAATATGTCCATGTAATGAATGCACAAGTATACTCCCAAATATAAGCTAAAAAAAATTAAAATAATTAAGTTTAAAGGGGAGACACAATCTTAACACTATTGATTTTGACAGCAATATAAATAATTTAAATAAAAAATTTAATTTTCATTCTAGAAATAAATTGCTTGGCATACACAGGACTCCATGAGATTTTTCTCTTTCTTCTTTTCAAATAGTATGAGCTTCTGAGTTGGATTTTGTATTGAGAGCAATACTGTATTATGTTGAAGGACTTGAGAAAAGGAACAATCAGGGGTCAAACTTGGACTTGACTTCTAAATACTAGTTAAGTAACTTTGGATAAGTTATTAAAAGTCCCTGGATCTCATACTTCCCATTAATGAGATAGTGATTGTAATACCTATGTAAAAAGGCATTTTATTGTTTTATGTTTTTATATATACATGCAAAGCGCAACAAACAAAAAATTGAATAAGTCACAAAATTGTTTCACTCTATGTGGAATCTACATGGTAATCTGTTTTATTATTATTATCTAACTTTGGCAAATGCTTTATAATTAAAAGCACATCTGACAGTTATTTTAATAGATAAATGAGTTGCTAAAAACAAGCATTTAACATGGAGCTTGTTTCACCATAAGTACTTAGTAAATAGAAGGCACTATCACATCTTTATGTTAGAATTCTTCTGTAGACCAAGAAAAATAGACAAGAATTTCTAAAATAAATAATGTTCATATTTTACAGCTAAAAATAACCACTTTTATGGATAATCAATGCCAAATATGAAGTCATTATTGATTAATTGCTTTTAAGAAAATTGAGGGAAAGGAAGTTGTGGAATTTAAGAATAGCTAAAGTTGAGTGGGAGAAATCTTATGGAGCATAAAACTATTTGAAAAATATTTGAAAATAAAATGTTTAGAATAAATATGTGTGTTATGTAAATGTACATACAGGGATGCCTATTAAGAGATATTTAAGAGATATTATCTATGTATACTTCTCAAAGTTGAATTGAATTACGGTAGCAATGTGTAGTATGATGTTTGCTCAACTGTGCTTCTGCCATTTTCTTTGACTGTCCTGCCTGTCACATTCATATGATTAACATCATCTTTTGAGCAAATGTCGTACTTACAATATGTATACATTTTTTGGCACCCCGAGAGGTATATATATATATACACGTTCATGATATATGATATACACATATCCAAGTTTAGGGATTCAATTATAAAATGGCTGCAGGGGAATGTTCCTTCAACTTCTAGTCATATGGCTTTATAATAACAATTTTTCATAATTAAACACAAGGCTAATTTTATGACTTTGTATGAAAACACCAGTTTAATGTGTAATTTGAAAACGTTTGCCCAAGTTTTTCTATTTACATTAAATGACCAGCAAAGCAAATATTTCTGATTTGGCTACAGATGTCATCTATGGTTGTTGAAGAGGTCCAGTTCTTGCTTTGAAAAAAAGAATCTATTTTGAGCAGACTTCTCTGTCATGGAATTTTGCTGTTTGTGCTCAACCTGTTGGGAACCTTTTTTCTTACTTAACTGTCAAGTGATCCAAATATAACTTTTAAATCCCCAAGTTCTATTATAATTTCTCAAACTCATCTTTCAGGCATAAATGAAAATCTTTCATTAATTATTTGACTTCAGATATTTTTAAAACAACATTTTCCTTTATCCAGACTTTCATCCAGCACAGTTACCTGCACTTTGAGGTTGAGATGTAAGGCTGCTTTGCTTGTTATTATTTTATCAGGGTAAGGTAGTGAATGTGTTTTTAACGATTTAAATTTTGATAGTATAAAATCACTTATTATTCAGAACAGCACAAATTTGTCTCAGTTTTTGGATATAAAAAGATACAATTCTGACTCATAGGTCTTTGAACCAGTTTTATATTTTACATATTATAAAACAGGAAAGAAAAGAATAAACACAACATTAGTAGATATATGCCACTATTACTTTTTCTTGTTTCAGCACTGTAGGTTTTGGACAGAGGCTCTTAGAGGAAATCTTCCCAGAAATTGCATTCTTATTTTTGCCTATTTTGGCGTGTAGGAATAATTCAATGGAGCAGAAAATTGTGGGACACAGGATATAAGAGGCCACATATTCAAGCTTCTGAATGAAGACATTTTGAACAGAAACATTGCAAGGCTGAACCTTAGACTCTGGAAAACTTAACACTGATCTGGAAGTTGGACTCTGGAGAGCTTCAAACATTGACCTGAAAGTGTGTGAGGACATGGGGAGGACCAGCACCAGGCCTACAGCTTCAGTGGTGCCTGCCACTTGGGTAATTTTCAAAATCATACTTTGAAAGAACTGTAAAGTTGTTTCACTGAATTATATAAAATTCTTTCCCATAATCTTTTGAAATGTATTTTATGTAAACTGTCACATTTAAACAGCCTTCTGTAACATCTAAAATAGCAAAGGCTTTGGAAACTAATTTACCTTAATTGAAATAGAAGCATCTGTTAACTCAACAGTGAATTCATCTCCTTTATTTCCTGTTAGAGAAAAAGCACCTTCTCCACCTTGGAGCATCATCTCCCTTGTGGAAATTCATGCCTTAATTTCTATAAACAAAAAATTTTGTAAGAGCTTTAGGCCTGAAAATTATTTCTTGAATAAGGAGGAAAATACTGGAACTAATTTGCATCTAAATCACTAATGTAAAAATGAAAGCTTGCTTGCCTTGGGACAATGATAGCTTTGAATTTCAGTATTTGTTAAAGTTCACCCATATTCCAAGAAAGCTTTCATAATGTATTAACTATATTTTTTGTAAATATCCTATAACTACATTTTGTAGTGTTTTCTCTTGATTAATAACATTAAATAACGATTAGTCTGTCTATGCCTCCAAGAATAATAGTCAAGAGACTGGTTTTTAGACCTGGCCTGAGACTTTTACTAAGCGGTACTACTCATGAACTGTGGAACTGAAGTACGTTGTTTCATCTTTCTGTGCCTCTATTAGTTATGCTGTAAAAAAAAAATTATAATAAATACAACTATTTTTAAATTTCTTGCGATGATTAAAAAAGGAAAGATGTGCTTATGGAATTCAGTATAATGCTTAGCACACATAATAAATACTTTTAAACGTTAAGCTATTTTCTCTGAGACTCTGAGAGAATTAAGTATTTTAAAGTTTTACCCATATAAGAAATGACCCATTTTGTATATAAATATTCATTCCCAAGAGAATATTTCTTGTAGTGATTTTTAATGCTGCTTCTTTTGTAAAATTGTTAAATATTTCATAATTGCTTCAATGTTTTCCACATTCCTAAATAATATACTGTTCACTAAACTAAAAATAATTAGCTAAACACATAAAGATAGAAGAAAACTATAAACTAAATATTTACCAATTAGCTACACAGTGAAGCATAACTGATTTTACTTTTAAGGGTAGATTTTAAAATAATAATCTTTCCAGTTCAACAAGTGATCACACTTGTTTTTGTTTTAAGTATTCTTAAACAAAATATCTAATGTATCAGTGTACACATTTTAAATGGTTATACAAAACACACACTATGTACAAACCTAAGTGGAAGTATTAATGAAAAGACCACCCATTTTGTTTCATGAACAAACATCCTAAAGTCAAATGTAAACCAATATTGAAAAGGAAACGTAAACTACCATAAAAATTAGTTTTAGGAGAGAATTATTATTTAAAAGTTTGTTTGAAAATATTCTAAAAATATTCTGTGATTATAATTTAACATAGAAATGTCAAATTTGAGATTTTTTCAAATCAAATAGAGATTAACCCAAAATTTATTCAATGTTTCTAAAAAAAGTATGTCTTTCAGTATTCATATAGCTTATGTAATGTTTAAAATAAAAAAGCCTTTCTTCATTTGATAGGAAGTCTACATTTAACTTTATAAATTCATGTTCTGAACAGAATAATCATAAAGACAGTCTAATTACATAACAATTGTAGAATAACGTTGCTTTTTCCCTAATAAACCTTTCCTGCAAAATCACATCTATTCTTCACAATTTATTTTTATCATATTTTATTACTTAGTTATTATTTAAAAATCATCCATGTTTTCAATTCCCATTGTACATAATTACCAAATTTGCTTTAAAATATATTTACATATCTTTATAAGCTGCATATGCAGAAAGCAGATGAGCAGAATGTGTTTTGAAAACTTCAGACAATATTATGTCACATTCTTCAGTTTCTGAAAGAAAGTTTATTAATTGTGATGATGATAATTTGAACAAACTGCTCACTTAAAGAATAAGATGTCACATCCACGCAAAAGGTGATAATAAACCACAGTTAAAAATCATAAACCGCAGTTTTGAGATCTTTTAAGAAATAAAGTAAAATAAAATAAGTATGAGTTGATGCTTTCAAATCTAAATGCCAGGCTAATACGAGGTTATATTTTGTAATTTTGGTGGCTTGCAACAGACAAGTAGCCCAGGAGAGATTCTGCACAAAGTCTGTTCTAGGCCAAAGTTCCTTTGTATGTAGCAGGAATCAAACTTTGAAGTTTTTAAAGTCACTTTGTGGATCACCTTATAAGACAAATCAGACACTGGAGCTTTGGTAAATTCTACATTTAAATTAAGTGATGACTTGACAGTTTCTACACTGGTTAATGATGCTGTTTGTTTATATCTTAATGATGGTAAGTCTGGTCCTGAAAGAAATATATCTCAAGTCTGTTTGAGAGCAGGAAAACGTATGTGTGCTTAGTTGTTGGGAAGTTTTGTCCCCAGAGGCTCTGAAGAAGGGCGGGAGCGTGATAAAACCATAGGTTTGGAATTGTTTTCAGAACTCAAAAGAAAAAAAGTATCTTATTGTTTTGTCATTATATAGACACTTTGGTCAAAATTAGTTTTCCCTAGTTATTGAAATGCTCACATTATAGACTTGGTTCCAAATTATTAGAAGAAAAAAAAAACAGTCAAAGCTATGGAGACATTTTCAAAAGTAAACATTCTCAAAATATCTTAAGCAAAGACAAAATGCACATTTGTCCCAAGTTTAGGTCATTTGCTTTTCCTTTACACCTTCAACAGCCTGTACATATTGTAGAAACTCAGCAAATAGGGATTAAATTGAAAAACTGAATGATTGAGGAATGACTGATGGTGCTCCAACAAATGTTTGTGGCATAAAGTTACTATCCATTAATTAATGAGGTCAATAAGAACTCTCTAGATTTGAAAGACAATCCAAAAAAGGAAGTAAAGATTATTTTGCTTTATATTCTTAATTTATTCATTGTCTATTATTCCCCAGGTATTGTTTCTTTTTTGCCATATAGGAAAGTGCAAGTAGTTATTTTTGAACCAAAATCTCCATTTTTATAGTTTGTTTTTCTATAAAATCATCTTACAGTAAATTGGAAAGTTATATAACACAGGGAATGTTGTGTTTGTTAGACTTAAATCTGAACATTGCCTCATGGAAACATTCTTAGCATATGGAATGAAAACAAACAAAAAAAAATGCTTGTGCTAATTCTAGCTGATTTAATTGCTGAAATAATGACGTAGTTTATGTAGATCACTTTAGTGCCCAGGGCTGTGTGAGCTGGACAATCAACATTAATGAAATTGTATTGGAACACTCCACAGGCACATTAAACCTGAAAAATCCAGACCAGCGAGTCCGCTTAGGGGCTTGCTTTGTCTGGTTTGGTTACCTTTAGTATCATAGCATTTGGGAAACTGCCAAATGGCCACTGAATTATGCTCTATATGTGATGCCTCGGACCTTTAGATCTTAATTTTAAACTAATAGAGTACACAATGTCCCATACATCCTAAAACACATTATGCTCTGGATAATAAAAGAGATAAAGTGTAATCCTTACTTGAAAAACCATTTTATGAGTATTGTAAATTCAAATGTATAGGGCAACTGTTACTGACTATACTGTTCATTTAGAAAAAAAATCTGAACTGCAACCAAGATCTACATAAGGGAAAGTAAAGGTGAACTAGAAAGATCTATGTTATACAGTTTCTTGGCCTGCAACCATATTTAGGATGAACAGCTACAAATCATGCAGTATTAAATTAATTTTCTTATTTAGCTAAGTGTTTCTTCTTTGTTTCTCCTTCTCTTTCATGTACCTAAGTGTATGATTTAAAGGGAAGATCATGAGTTTGTATAAATCTTGTTTCAAATCCTGGTTCCTAGTTTTTAAAATTTACCTTTAAATAATTTTTAATCATCATTCTGAGTCTCAGCTTCAGTATGTTTAAATGTGCTTTGTAATAACTATCTTTAGGGCTATTTTGAAGATTAAAATGATCAATGTGTTTCATAATAGCATAATCACCATCTCCATGCATTTTATTAACACTAATTTGTACACTGTTAAAATTCTGGAAATCAACTCTAATTTTAATCACTGCTGTTCAAGTCCCTCTGTGATTAGTGATATAAGTCTTGCCTATAATGATGTGAAAGGTCAAACATAAATTTGTTCCAACAAATAAATATATGACAAGAACTGACCCAGGTGCTGGAGATGGTAAGGTGAACAATGTCTCCTAATGTCTCCTAATTTGAGACAGCAGTGATGCTGATATTAAGGAGACATTACAGTGAAAAGCAACTGATGTCAGATAACTACAGAAGGGAGCCCACGTGGGAGCTGGATCAAAGGAAGAGGAAGAAACAGATACTGAGGGTCAGACACACTCAACAAAGCCCCAACCACCCAGGGAAGTGAGGCGCACAAGAACAGATCGAGAGGGAGGCTCAAAAGGTGGGCCTGGACAAATACCCATATGGAACAATGCTGGCAATTCTGGTACATTCTCAACTTTCAGGTGCCCTGGGAAGGCTATTTGCATCCAAAGGACCAAGGACAGAGTAGATGTAGCAGGAGCTTGTTTTCAAACTATTTTCATATTAATAAAATACAAATACTGAAAATATTTGGAACAAGAAGATCTGTGTGCATGTAGGTATTTGTTATAACATGATTATTCATAAAAATGGAAATAATGCCCAATAAAATCATACAACAGACTCAAAAAGAAGGGATAAATGATTAAATGACAACTGACTAGAGATAGGCTGTATTGTGCACAAGTATGTAGTCATCATACATAAATAGTATATAATATATATAAATGATAAATGTATATATTATAATAACCTGTTTAAATCAATATATATTATAATTATATATAAAATGATATATAAATTATATAATAATAATAATATAGATAGATAGCAATACATATGCCTGATGTTCTAGGGTTGTGAATACTTGGCTTAAATCTCTGCAGCAGCAATAGTATGTTATTTTAGATTTCTATTGCTTTATTCCTATGAGGGACAAATGTGTGTAGGCTTTTAATTATATGTTATTCCATGACTTTAAAACACTTATTCTATAGTTAAATAAACATCTCCAGTTTAAACTCTTCATAATATCTCAACAATGCAAACATGGAACAAATGCCATTTCTGACTTATGACTCCCATGTCCACTTTATACTTAAGTCACACAAGCTTATCAAACTTTTAATTTTCAAAAATTCTGGTTGCCATTCAAAAAGAAAAAAATCGCCACAGTTCCAAGAAACCTTGGTTACTATGTTTAAAAAGATTAGTTATCTATTCTCAAAAAAATTAATTACCTGACTCAAAACTTTTCAGGCATACAGAATTAATAAAATTTTAATGTAATAAAAAATCTCATCCTAAGGACAAAAAGTCATTTCATGTTGAAAATGTCTGATGATTATTAATACTGGGTACTCATTCATGTGAATGCATTGATTCTGTCAAGCCATAAAGTCGTTGGCTACATAATCATTTTAGTAAACTAAAGTGTATGATAGCAGCCTCTACTTTATAAACATTCTGAACTCATTCTTGAGTTTTGAGCTAGGATATAGACAATGCTCAGAATCTATAGACATTCCAGGGCAATATGCACACAATTTAAGGAAAAAGAACTACTCTATCTTCTTAGAAAGCCTAAAGTGCCCAGGGCTAACATTTCCTTATGAAATAGCAAGGTTACTTCATGAATAAAAGGCAACTTTCCTTTCCTTTACAACTTGGCATCCAAGAGTCAGGCAGTGTAATAGGCTTAAATGTACAAAGCTAAGTACAATGAGGCCTCTTGTCTCAGGGTGTTAGCATCAAATACAATGTTTAGCAGAAGAGATTTAAGCATATCCATTCCAATATTTTGATGATACTTACCTTACCTAATTATAATAGTCATGAGAAAGACAATATCAATTTTGTTTATTATGATAGGAATAATGATTATTATTTTTATTGTTGATGACCAGAGTGTGTGCTAGTTTCTTAAAATCACATTATTACTTCTCTTATAATAATACTTCAAGGCAGATATTGTCACTTATTTTATAGATGAGTAAACTAAGGCTTAGAGAAAGGTTAAAAAAGTCATAAAGGGAATGTAGCCAGTAAGTAGGAAAGAGAAGATTCAAATCCATATTCCTATGATTTTTGCACTCTATCACAGAGTTTTTGCAATTTAAATCATATTACACTATTTCTATACCTATTCTAGAAAGCTCTATGTTTTATAATCCCTAGTGGTAGTGCAGCCTTGATGAATGGGTGCCGGTCTTATGTTTTCTCTTCAAATCCTCCTCCAGACAGTCAGATTTCTACCGATCCATAAAAGAGACTGTCATGAGTGCTAACAGAAACTCTGACTAAGTTTTAAGGACTGACAGCCCTGAACTGAATACCAAACACATATCCTTAGGGATTTCCAACCATCACCTTTTTCCTTGAATACCTTGGGAAACTTTACCAATTCCTTTCTGAGTCACTCAGTTGCTTGAACTTGCCTGATCATCTACCGCTGTCACCTTCACTATATCTAAAACTTTTGTTAAATAAAGCATATATGTATGTTAATATGTTTATATATGTATATCTGCATATACATGTATATGTATTTATATTTCATTTTGTTAAAAAATATGAACTCCAAGGTCTACCTCCCATAGATTCTGAATTACTAGTTCATCATTTGACAAACAAGCATTCCTTGTGACTTGGATCTCTGGACCACTCACTCAATAGCATTCCTTGTATGGTGTGTTCTGCCTGAACCTGCCAAGAACCGTGGATTGATCTGTCTTCTCTGTTGCCTGCCTACAGAATGGTCAATCTAGGTGCAGGAACTATCGCGTTAGATCATATCCCCAAAGAATGCAGCAAACATCATGGCCTACCAACAAATCATGAGAAAAACTCTGGATATTTTAGGCACTTAAGGTTCACCATAAGCCAAAAAAAGTGATGTCCTGCTAAAGCTATGCTGAGGCCTTCTTGGTTCTGTCCTGAGCAGATCACAGATGGAGTACTGTGCTCCACTGTAATCACTACATTTTTTAAAAAAATTTGAGTTGGAGTCTCACTCTGTCGCCCAGACCGGAGTGCAGTGGCCGCTCCCGGCCACCGCAGCCTCGACCTGCTGGGCTCTGGCGATCCTTCCGCTTCAGCCTTCCAAGTAGCTGGAACTACAGGTGTGCGCTACCACGCCTGGCTAAATTTTTGATTTATTGTAGAGATGAGGTCTCACCAAGTTGCCCAGGCGGGTCTTGAACCCGTGGTCTCAGGCAATCCACTCACCTCAGCCTCCCAAGGTGTGGGATTACAGGCTGAGCCACCAAGCCCAGCTGTAATCACCACATTTTAAGATGGAGGGAATGCTCCAGATGAGGATAACAATGACAGTAAGAATACTGAAAGACAGGCCATTAAAAAGCATTTTTAACAGTGCTAGTGATATGTAGCATGGAAACTATAAACCTAAAGGAAGTTAGGATACCTTTTTGCAAATAATTATTGCCTACATGTGAAAGACTTATTTTCTTATTAGAGGACAGAGTCAGAACCAGTGTACAAAACCAAAATGTTGGTTCATTGTAAGAAACTGTTTTCTAAGACCTAGAGTTTTCCAATAATATAAAGTTAGCATCGAATGAAGACAAGTAACTTGTGAAGAATTGTGAAGAAGATAACTGGCCAGAAATGGTGGAGGAAATGAGAGTACTAGACAACAACACCATAGGGCATTTTCTATTTACTAGCAACCAGTTGTTTTCACCATCTTAGTAAATGAGATAAGCAGAACAGCCCTTTGGTTCACAAAAATAACTTACCCCAACCCTGGCTAAGTCTGTACTACCATTCTGTTCTCGGCTCCTTAGACCATGAGCTGAGAAAATTAACCCACGATAGACCAATAATGTCTATCCTGTTAGAAATTCCAAACTTATAAAGGAAAATCTCAGAGCAGGCAGTCTTTGGAACTGAATACCAGTTCATACTGAATACCAGTATGAATAACCAGAGAAAGGTGAAGTTTCATTGCTGATGGGCAGCCAGGGACCCTCCTGAGCCTTGACTAAGCAGTTTTTACTTGGTTTTCTGCACTATAATGGTATCAACATTTTAAAGAAAAATAAAATTAAATACTTAAAGGAAAGAAAAATAAAGGGAAAAAATCAGTATTTAAAGAAAAATAAAATTCCTTCAAACTAAAGGTAGGAAGGAGTCTGCAGGAGTCAGTTTCTGTTACTTAGTAATATATTTCTGAAACCCTCCTCCCCTCATAATTCTTGTAGTTTATTGACCTTTTTTCTCTCTTGGTTGTTTGTATTTTGGAAAGTTATGCAAGTTAGGATACATGTGATAAAACTGAAGGCTAAATAGCCTTTGATTAGTTGACGCTGTAATTTCTAGTAAAGCAGTTAAGAAGTTGGTTGCAATATCAAAATTCACAGTAGCACACAAACAATGTTAAACCTCTATTGAAATTCCAAGAAACCACAAAAATTATCAAAGGTCACCATGCATCAGTTATTCACAAAAAGTCACTAACGTAAGGCAGATGCCAGATGTTGATAAACTCCTGTTTGCTGAATTTATTAACCAGATGTGGAAATTTACTTTTTGCTTGAATGCTTAGATACCACAGAGATATGCACTTTAAGGATATGCAGATAGAAAGATTAATCAGCACCACTTGACTGTGCATCATGCTGCATGACAATGCATACTGAATAACTGTCATGCTTCTGTTTCATGTTTCCACTTACATAATTCAAAGCTTTGACATCATGGGAGTGTATTATGGGATGGTATCCTGTTATATCATGCATAAAATTTAACAATGTAGTTTTATAAGTTTTGAAAATAGAGGCATGGGGAAATGAGATACACTTAAAAATGTATCAAGATATATGCAAATTGAAGCTATGAATTGAATATGTCTTTCTTCATCAGGGCTATGTATTACAATAAACTAATGTGAACTACTTATTCATAAATAATAATGTCAATATTAATTTAAATAATTAATAACACGTAAAGTTAGAGTCAGAAATAAATTAGATAAAATAAATTCTTATTTAAAAAAAATGGCACAATCTGTCTTCATTCAAAAACTATAAGGAATGTGATTGCAAATCCTAGGTTAGAAGCAAAGCTTGGACTCCTTAAGTATACCATGTAAACAATAGTCAAGTCCTGCTTCATTAAACAGCTTGTATGGAGGGTGGATAAACTGAAGGGCAGGAGGGAGGAAGAAGCTAGATTAGGACAAACAAAAATTATTTTGCTTAGATGTACTTTCAATTTGGCCTAACATTTAAAAAATTATTTAAAATTTTAATATTAAAATATGTGAAATTTTAATTTAAAAATATTAAAATAATTCCTTTGAGATTGTCAAAAGTTTTTAAAATAGGTATTCAGGCATTTAATATGTCAAAAGTTTTTAAAATAGGTATTCAGGCATTTAATATGTATACTTATACTTTGAAAATTTTAGACTGCACCAAACTGGTTTTGTGAGAATCCCATGAAGTCTTCATTATTATATGATGATATACATACATTTAGTTTAAAATAAGAGAAGATTGTTATGTTTTAGAAACAATTCATAGATAACTGTTAAGGTGAAGAATAATTGCTTTACCACAATAAGTAACATAGAATGACATAGAGCATGATTCTAGAATAAACAAAGACCTCAATCCAAATTTGAGCTTTACAGGGTTGGTTATATGCTATAAAATCTACTATATTTGCAGTTATTACCTAACCTCATTAAGTCTCAGTTTCTTTAACTATGAAACAAGAAAAGCAATATCCCTATCAGTATATATGGTTTGTGAAATAAACATAAAAAAAGCAATTAGTATGGTGTTTAGATATTTTAGATACTGGGTACAGCATAAGCATACAAAGGAAGGAAGGAAAAAAGAAAGGAAGAGGCAGAAAGAAAGGGAGAAAGATTGATGAATTTGACATTTATGTACATATAAAAACATAGTAGGTATTAATTTAAAATAAAGTCTTACAGGGAAACAACTGTCCAGAAAAAAGCCCTAAATCTGATAATAAAGAGAAATGGTCTGTGAGCAACACTCACATATTTTATTATAATTTTTCTAAAACTCTAAAGCAAAATTAAGTGATAAGAACTCTAAACAGAAGTTTCTGGACATAATTAAACATTTTATCGATATAGTCTACCTACAAAATAAAAAATGCACTCATATACTTTTAAAAATTATTTTTAAAATTATTTGAAGATGTATGACAAATATATGAGAGTTGAAATGTTTAAAAACACAAGACAGAAAGTCATGTTGGTAAAACAGGCTCTGATCAATAAAACTGTATAAAATAGATATTCATCTAAATAATAGGGTAAACCCGTCATATAGAAAGATGAAAGGTGATATTCTGGAAAGAAAAAGTTTATAATATAAAGTAATAATTCATTAGTTTCAATGTAAACTTGGATAATGTAACAAAACTGAGAGTGAATGGAAGTTAGAAGATAAATTAGGAGCTGAGTTTAGACTCCGACTCAAAAAAAAAAGAAAGAAAAACAAACAAATCAGTAAACAGTAATTATTAGAAAATGTGAAAGAACTAGAATTTTTTATTTCTATAATTAAATGTTCAAATTTTTGAGAAAAATCAAGAAGTAAAATGATAAACAGCAAACAATTCAAAATTAATTCTTACAGAAACCATGATCATACTGGATACATGTAGAAAAATAATTATTAGTTTGACCTCTGAAACTAAGTGTAAAGTGATTGTTCAAATAAGTGAGGCCACAGCCCTTATAATGGGCTGATATACAAATATGTACTGATATACAAATATGTCAGTAATTATGATAACATGAATTTATCAAACTTACACATTAAAGCAGAGATGATCATATATTATTTGTAAGAAACTATATGGTGATTACAAGAATCCCATTAAAACAAAATTGCATTTGTTTTGAAAGGGTGAAATGAGACTGAAAAAGATATATTATATAGATACTAACTATAAAAAGTTTATGTAGCATTAATGTTGATGTTAATTGTTAATAACTATTAATAATAATTAGCATGCTGAGTAACATGTTACTATAGTATTAATGCTAAATAGCATGTTACTTAATTCGTTAATTAATGTAGTATTAATATTATGCTAGTAAGAAAACAATTAACATAAAGCATCTAGAGAATCATAATAAGGTAATAAGCATAGAGTATACTAAGAAGCCATTTCAGTTATAAACCTAACATCACTGTTTCAAATCTAAAGGACTTACATATCTAAAACCTTAGTGGGAAGTCTAGTAATGGTAGAGAAGAGTCAACATAAATTTAATAAGTTTATTCTCATTGATAGGAACTATTTATAAAAATCAAGTACCTGCCGGGTCACAAAAGATCAGAAACAATTTCAAAGAATATCTTACAAAAAAGTGTTTTGACCACAATGCAACTAAATTAGAAATCATTAATTAAAAGACAATGCAAAAAAGTCTATATATATATATATTTGAAAACTTAAATAGTCAATGGGTTAAAGAGGAAATTCCAATAGGAATAAAAAAAAAAAGAATTTGTGTGAAAAAGTCAAAACAGAAATGTATAGAATATATTTCTTAAAAGCCATACGACAGAAAATAATAAATTCAAGTTTGGTTCAGCTCAAGAACTTGAACAATCTAAAAGGAATGATTTAATCAAAACAGAACAAAGTATAAAAATATAAACACAGAAACAATGAGGGTCAAAAAATCAAATTATGATCTTTGAAGAGACTAAAGAGTAAACAGTCTTCTAATGAGATTAATCAAGAATAAAAGAGAAAAATCACAAAGAATTTTAGGATTAAAATAAGGATAACTATTTATAGAGTAGACAGCATAAATCATAAAAATCAGTATTTTCATATAACTAAATCTGAAAACTATGACTTTTTAGAAAATTTAAATGAATAAAACTGAAAGCATTTCAACCACATAATTGACAAAGGATTAGTATACAGATGATTAAAGAATTCCTACAAACACACAAAAAAGGACAAGCATTCTAAGTTTCATATGGAAAAATCAAATGTCTACTGCAGCCTTAATTATAGTAGCAAAATGTTTGAGGCAAATGAAATATCTATCTACTATAGAATTGTTAATCATGGTTAGTACAGCAGATTTCTTTTCTTTTTTTTTTTAATTCTTTTTTTATTTTTTATTTTAAAGATGTGGGGTACAATTCAGGGTTAGGTATACAAATATTCACTATGTAGGTATCCTTGTTGATGAGGTGTGTCCCTCCCTTCCTCCCAGAAGGAAATACTTGATTGATTGATTGAGCTGGAGACTCACTCATTCTGTTGCCCAGGCTGAAGTGCAGTGGCACGCTCATGGCCACCCCAGGGTCAACCTGCTAGGCTCTGGAGACCCTTCCACCTCAGCCTTCCAAGTAGCCAGAACTACAGGCGGGCATTGTAGAGACAAGGTCTCACCAAGTTGCCCAGTCTGGGCTTGAACCCGTGGGTTCAGGCAAGCTACTCACCTTGGCCTCCCAAAGTGCTGGGATTACAGGCTGAGCCACTGAGCCTAGCAGTAGGTTTCTATATATGTATTTCAGCTACAGGCATCTACAAGATTCAATTTCTAAAACAAAACATTAACAAAAAAGGAAATAACATGTATGTTCAGAATGACAAAATTTACAAAAAGTTGTACAGATAGATCAAAGACATGTCCATGGGTGAAAAAGTACAAAACACGCACAGAAAGACAAACAACAAATTCAGAATATGGTTTACTTGGTGAAGGAAGGGGAATGAGACTTATGAAAGCTTATGCTTGGGTCTTCAATTTTATTTGTAATTGTTTTTCTTCATGAACAATATCTGGAAACATATGCAAAATATAAAAATCTGCTACACTCTAATTATGGCTGCGTGAGGTTTTTAGGTCTCTTGTCTTTTTTTGTATATTTGAAATATATCATAAAGGAAAAAATAAATAACAAGTAGATGGATAAACTTCACATTTCATGTTATATCTTTCTGCTTCTATAAAATATGACTAATAAGACAAGCCCAATTTAACTTACATTCTGTAAAGTTCAATATAGAACTATGACTAAAATGTAATAATGTTATTTTTAATTTTTTCCATTAAGAGTGTGCTAAAATTTTGAAGCTATATCGTTTCTGGGATGAATTTTGAATATCTTCAATATTAAACTGAAGAATTGTACACAGTGAGTAAAAAAGTTTTTTGAAAATTTAAAGCACTGAGCAAGTAGAAAATGTCAGCCAGACTGTCCAGTCAGACTGCCCAGTGCTAGGAAATACAGGGCACAATTCACATGGAAAATAAAGGCCTGAAAAGGCAATCCTCCACTAGTAGTGGGGTGGCTTTTACACAGCTCATACTGGCACTCCGAATGGCTGCCTGAATGTCCACAGTCTGAATGTAATAGAGACAAGTCTTCCCAGCACTAAAGGAACTAAATAACACTACCAACAAAAACTCATCTTCTATTCTTCTCTTCAGTATTCAAAAGGAGCTTAATGTCATTTGGAGATGAACAAATGAAATGCAAAGATAACCATTTTCTTCTAGTCGTTAATAAAATGGGAATGTCTTGTCTTTAGTCATCTCAATAGTCATGTAAAGATGAGGATACCATTTAATAAGAATTTTCCACCAGGAGCAGTGGCTCATGTCTGTGATCCCAGCCCGTTGGGAGGCCGAGGCAGGCAGATTGCTTGAGCTTAGTAGTTTTGAGACCAGCCTGGGCAACATAGCAAAACCTCATCTCTACAAAAATTGAAACATTAGCTGGACATGGTGGCACTTGCCTGCAGTCCCAGCTACTCAGGATGCTGAGGTGGAAGGATTGCCTGAGCCCAGGAGGTCGAGGTTGCCATAAGCCGTGATCATGCCACTGCACTCCAGCTTGGGTGACAGAGTGAGATCCCAACTCAAAAAGAAAAAAAAAAAAAGAATTTACCATATAAGATATAAATGTATAAATGTGCACATTTTATATAATGAGAAAATAAGAAAGAGTGCTTTTCACACATTACTAAGAAAAGGACCTTCCAAAGGAAGAAGACAGGTTAATAAAACGGAAGGCCCTATAGTGAGAGAGCCTAGAGGTCTAAGTCTGTTGCTTATAGCACTTACTGGCATGATTTGTGACTTTTAGACATCATAGTTTCCTCATGTGTAAAATGTCAACAATACCTATGTTCTAATGTTATTTTAAAGACCAAAACTATAGTACATAACACAGAATATGTTCAATAAACAGTTAAGTTACGATTTATTGATGGGGGCAGGAACTATATGCATGAAAACAGGTCTAAAAACATTCATTTGGCATTGTGAATGGCTAACTAAAAGCCATGAGCGATTTTGACACACCCTGGCCTTTCTTGCCTCTCTTCTACCTCCAGTTTGATCCTGCTGAAATACCTAATGTCAGTTTGCTGCTGTGGCACACTTAAGAGCTGTTTGATGGTAGTGCTGTGTAAAAATCAAACAGCAAATTGTTTATTATTGTTTTGGTTTGGGCTTATTTTGAAGAGGGCCAGGAAATGGCAGAGGGTGTCAAAGAATGATGTAGCTTCCACAAGATAAAAAACCTGAGCACTAATGCTTTATGTCCAGGGCTTAAGAAGAGAGAGGCCAGCAACTACACCTTCTGGAATTCATTAGCCGTGTGAATTCCTCATCCATGAGTCCATGGCAGCCCGGAGTACTGCTACAAAGCTGCTCAGCAGGCAGCGCTTTTGGTCATTGGCAGCTAGGATGACCCTTTTATCAGGGACAGCTTGGTTTGTTCTTTTCTGTGCTGCAAAGATTCTTTGCAAATATTAAGACACATACGAAGGGGAGAAGACAACACAAAATGCTACTTTACCAAAGTTTTAAGAAAGCAAGAATTAGAACAGTTTTATAACTCCTCCATAGTGGATAATGCAGAGAAGTTGAGTATCTAATAGCCCACTAAAGTGTTTTTAGTATCACACAAATAAACTGATTACAAATATTTCTGATTAAGGGGGCTGGGCATGGTGGTTTATATCTGTAATCCCAGCACTTTGAGAGGCCGAGACAGGAGGATGACTTGTGACTGAGAGCTTGAGAAAGACTGGGCAGCATAGCAAGACCCCTGACTCTTAAAAAAAAAAACAAAAAAACTAGCTGGATGTGGCAGTGACCCTGCAGTTTTAGCTGAGGTGGGAGGATCACTTGAGCCCAGGAGTTGGAGGCTACAGTGAGTTATGTACTGGTGCACTATAACCTGGGCAACAGAACAAGATTCTGTCACAAACAAACAAATTAAAAAAGTATTTTTAATTAAGGCATAGAAAAATGCAATCTAAAATGCATGATAGAAAGCTAGCAATAATATTTTTCACTTCAGTAGTCAATCTTTTAACAAAAGAATATTAATATTATACACTATATTCACCTCTTGAATATTTGATTTCGGAGAGCACCTCTTTGGGTAACTACCACTTGCTAATAAAGCCAAATAAGACTGCATGTACTATTTTGTTGTTTAGAATGGATCACACCTGGATAATCCAAACTGATACAACAAACTCCTGAGAGAAACAAGAATATCATTACTGTCACCATATTTCAGATGATGAACTTAAAGCAAAGAGAAATGAAAAGTTACTGAAATCAAATAGAGAGTAATTAGGCAGAACTCCAACCCAGTTTTTCTTACTCAAATTTCAAATTTCCAACAGTCAAAACACAGCATTTATCTCTACATAGATATATACGGACAGCTAAAATATGTTATGATTTTTTAAAAATACAAGTATTCACCTTTTTTTTTTTTTAACTAGAGGTAACCTTACATCTATGCATTTGGTTAGATAATATGTTGGTTTCCTACTAGGGCTGGAATAAATTACCTCAAACTTAGTTGCTTAAAACAACATGAACGCATAACTTTTATAGTTCTGGAGATAAAATGTCCAAAATGGTTCTCACTAAAATCAAGGTGTCTGGCAAAGGCTTTACGGAGATTCTAGAGAAGAACACATTTTCTTGCCTTTTCCAGCTTCTAGCTCCTGGCCTCCTTTCACTTTCAAAGCCAATAATGACCAGATGAGTCTTTTTTCACAGCACATCACTTAGAATCTGACTCTCCAGCCTGTCTCTTTCACTTACTAGGGCTCTTGTGATTATATTGGGCCCACCCAGATAAGCCAGGATCATAATCTTTCCATCTCAAAATCTTTAACTTGACAGCATCTGCAAAACTGTGATTATATTGGGCTCACCCAGATGAACCAGGAACATAATCTTTCCATCTCAAGATCCTTAACTTGACAGAATCTGCAAAACCCCTTCTGCCACACAAGGTAACACATTCACTGGTTCCAGGGAGTAGAATGCTAGCATCTTTGGGAGTCATTACTCTGCTTACCACAGGTAAGTTGGAGTTACCAAAAAATTATGTATTTATACCGGTGTGGGGTAGAGTGAATCCACATAAAAAATTTTTGAAGTTGCTTAGGGTATCTACTACTAAGTTTCTTAGGGTATCTAGCCCTGAATATCTAGCTCTGAATAATTATTTTTTATAAGAATACATAACACAAATATATAATATAAACATATAATATATGTAAGAATATATCATATAAATATATAATACATAAGAATATCTATATAAGAATATATGCCGGGCTCGGTGGCTCAGCCTGTAATCTCGCGCCTTTGGGAGGCTGAGGTGAGTGGATTGCCTGAGCCCGCGGGTTCAAGACCTGCCTGGGCAGCAG